>NC_137050.1:37202645-37245145 GCF_032717465.1 Coenobita brevimanus
CCCTGATCATGCACTTCTCACAACATTCATCCAGCCAGATCGATCTATTGTCAGTTCCCTAGCCTCACTGACTTCCATACCTCTCTTCCTCACACACTCATCCGCCATATCCATACACCTTTTTGGCCTACCTCGCCTCTTCCCTCCTTCAGATTCGGTCAGATATACCTTTTTTCACCATTGTAATATTATCCATTCTCCCCACATGACCATACCATCTCAGTACACTCTCTTCGATTCTGGTGTCCACAGACTTCGTCACTTAGCATCTTTCACGAATCACATTATTTCGTATCCTATCCACTCTCTGTACTCCACATACAGTACATTCCTCAGCAGTCCCATCTCCACTGCTCTCACTATTGACTTTTTATTTTCGGGCCACACCATAGACTCACGCCATGTTAAAGCTGGCACTAACACACCTTCATGGTAGACTCGCGCAGCTGCGACACTCAAGCCTCTGTTTCTTTTGAAGGCCTTCATAGCACCAGCTACTTTCGTTCCTTGTGTCACTCTACTTTCCACTTCTTTTGCACATTTTCCTCTTTTTTCTATCATTGTACCCATGTATATATATATATATATATATATATATATATATATATATATATATATATATATATATATATATATTGTTCGCGCTCGGTTGGGGAAATGGTTGTAAGCGAACACTGTTTTCTGTTTATATAAAGTACATTATTTCATCTCTTTCAGCGCTAGGCCGTTTTTTTTTTTTTTTTTTTTTTTTTTGTGCTACCAGAAGAGTTTGTTCAACTTCGTACAGTGTCCATGTAGTTAATGGGGTAATGAACGCTGCATTTAACCCCTAGAAGTCGAAAAGTCTAAGCTGGGAGGAATAAAATAGTCTGAAAATGGCAAGGACAAAGCAGAAAAACGTCATTGAAGTGGGGCGGTAAAGAGTTATTTTCATGTTTTTAAAACCACCCTGCGTCAATGATTATTTCGTTCTCGTCCCGATTTGCGAAGCTCTGAGTATGATTCCGGTCCCCGAGGATATTTCAAGTGGGTGCGAGTAGTATGTCGTTTCTCTCTCTCTCTCTCTCTCTCTCTCTCTCTCTCTCTAGTACACTTCTCCCACCCTCCATCTTTCCAAGGACTTGACTTTTCTTGTGTTGTTATCGCCCGCTTCACTCTCATCTTAAATGTCAGGACCAACTTGCCTAGCCCCGTCTCCTACCCTCCTCATGGGGCAACACAGGATTGGATGATGGATGGATGGATACTTATCGCCTGTCTTTACAAGCCCGAGCAATAATGTTTTTGCCCGCCTCTGTGTGTGTGAGGGGGTGTTTCTGTTGCCGTTATATCTCATGAATGGCTTGTGGTATTAACATGAAACCTTCAGGGTATCAAGATATTGCCGAAATTATGGCCGAGTTCTAAAATGGGCACTCGGAGTCAAGGTCAAGATCACCAAAATGGCTGCCAAAGGTCAACTAGTTTTTATCGCCCGCCTTTAGCATCATTATATCTCATGAACGGCTTGAGCTATCAACATGGAGCCTTCAGGGTATCAAGATATGGCCAAACTCTTGGACTTGGCCAGCAGCATATTCTGGTGGACGATTAGCATTCTGCTCCCGAATGCTTTTCTTTCATTTTTCTATGTAATATTCCTGCCTCAACAAGCAAGAGAGAGAGAGAGAGAGAGATGTGGTAGATCTTCCTAAAAATTAATTGCCCTAGAGCAGTACATATTGTACATTCTCTTTTTCAGTCAGACGACCAAATGTCGAAGTGAAAATATCTGAGATGTGCCCCTAAAAACTCTATCCAGTTGCTTCCAGCTCCCAAAGAACTCTGTATCACAACTCATCATGACTCTCATCACTCCATGCAACCCTCCCTCATGTGCAGTAGCGGACACCAGCATCGATTACCTTCACTGCGGTAAATAATAAGACAGTGAGCAATGATTTTCGATCCCAATGATAAATTCTTCCAAATGAAGCAAGTTTTTACACTAGTCTGTAAGAGATTCGTATTAATTAGACTAAAAAGTAGAGCGATGTGTTTGCAACTGTTCTTATACAACTTAACCCTTTATTTTGCACATGATACTCCTCTTCTTCACCCAACAGCTTCACAAAACTACACACTTTCTTTGTTACTTTAATTCCTTTCTACTTTGCATGTTGTTAATTTGTTTGTGAATTATTATCATGTCAAAATGTATTGGATACTGTGTGGATTAGAAAAACTCTTTACACACCCACACTCAGTGGGGTTACGGGTTACGATGACGAGGAAGGGAAGATGTAGGGGAGGATGATGATTGTGGTAAGTAGGCAGGGAGTACACGGTGAATAGAAAGTGATAGACATATTTGCTCACACACACACACACACACACCTAAAGCTGTGCCTCTCTCTCTCTCTTTCTGTATGTGTGTGTGTGTGTGTGTGTGTGTGTGTTTTGTGCAAACTTGCTGACTAATGCTGCATTGGATCTTAGGGGTGGTTGGTTGGTTGGCTAGGTTCTGGAATACAAAGCCATAACAACTTTCAGTCTTCATCTGTACAGTATACCCAACGTTAAGAAAATGGCTGAGAACGGCTTATGCTGCTTGGGTATATATATATATATATATATATATATATATATATATATATATATATATATATATATATATATATATATATATATATAATGTATGTGTGTGTGTGTGTGTGTGTGTGTGTGTGAAGAAGAAATACTCATTGTACATGTGTATGTATGTGGATAGCTTTACAACGCTGTAGCCGGGAATCAAACCCGGGACTCCCAGATAGGAGCTATAGGCAACGCGGCCTAGCTTTTATCACGCCATGGTGTAGCGACGCGGTGACTGGCTCCTGTCTAGGAGTCCTAGGTTTGATACCCAGCTAGAGGGTTAAAAAACTTTGCATATATATATATATATATATATATATATATATATATATATATATATATATCATTTTTTTTTCACTCATCTTAAATGTCAGGACTAATTGACTAATTGGCCAGCCCAGGCTCCTACGCTCCTCGTGGGGCAACGTAGGATTGGATGATAGATGGATGGATATATATATAGGCTAATTTGTGGATAGCCTAGACCTTGCCCGAAAAAATTGAAGAACTAATAGCATTTCCAGCAAAAAATGTTTGAAAATACCATTACATTTGTTTCCACACCGTTTCTGAGACCACAGTGACCAGTTCTGACCAAAAAGTCGAAAAGATTAATTTCACTTTTTCTTCGTGTCGTGATTTCCGCCAATTCCGCTCTGTCGCCTCGAGCGGATCACCAGAATTTTTGTTTGGTATTTCCCTGACACTCCTTCCACTTTCCCCGATCTAACGCAAAAAAGAAAAAAATCCGATATCTGTTACAGTTCTTGTGAAAGAAACGAACAAATGTACAGACAGACTATTCTGCGTAGCGTGATATCCGACAATTTCGCTCCGTCGCACCGTGCATGATGGCCAAAGTTTTTGTTTTGTATTTTTCTGACACTCCCTGGATTACCTAGACCTAATGCAAAAAGAATTAGGTCTATATCTACGAGTATTATCGTTCTCCTGAAAGAAAAGGACAAACGCACAGACAAGTACACACATACGCAGCTTGACTTTATTATTTTGATACTTTGATACATGGACTGCAGTGTGTTTCAGCAAAACATGTATTTGAAGGACGAATTCCTTCGGCAGATCTAAGTTATTGTGTGTACTTCATTCTGAACCTATCCACCAAACAGACATTGAACGAATGATAGCAGGAACGAATTGTTGCAGCTCAGATGTTAGAATGATATATTATAAACCTAATGGGTTTTACATAGATTTACCTACCTTCTTATACATCACAATATGGACAATTATGTTTTAGACCTTAGGGCCTAAATTATATCCCCCTGCTGTAGTGCTTGTTTCACCACTTCGCACCACTCCCTTACCCCTTCCATGTTGCACAGGATATATCGTCTCTGTGGGCAGTATTTACCAAAGTATATCCATCGTTATTCCATTGTATGAGAGTCTGTTCTGTATATCAATGTTACCAAATGCCCCAAAAAATAAAAATAAAAAGAGATCTGATCTGGGTGTTTGAGTAGGCAAGTAACAAGATTTGGAAACTGTCAGAAGAGAGTCCTTCCACCAGTTCCCGAATGTATAACACAAGCCTTCATGTGTTGTGTTCCAGCCTCTGTTATGTTCCCATTCATTCCTTCAGTGTCTGTTTGGTCCTTTTGTTCAGTATGAAGTATTCAAAATCATAATTAATGACAAAAGTGGAAATCTACAGCTACAACACTCAATTATTACTACTACTACCTGAACATTGTTAATATATTGTAGCAACGAAACTAAGTAGACCTGAACGTTCCATCACAGAAGTAACTACCGTACTTAGAATTACTTATATTACGTAATTCGTCCTCAAAAGGACGACATGCTTTGATTAATTTCTCTATATATGCACAGCCTATCTCTTTTCCTAAATTAATGCTGTAGCTTGAATGTTAGTGGATATAATGAAGAATAAAGGTTTGTTAAATGGATTTGGTCAGGAGAGGTAGACTGATGGCCATATATATATATATATATATATATATATATGAGAGAGAGAGAGAGTGTGTGTGTGTCACATAAATACTGAATAGTCAAGGATGCTGGAAAGTAACAGATACGTAGACAGGGAATTAATTAGGCAGAAAGAAGTACAAAAGAAAGCAATTATCCCCAGACGTATTGGTCCTTTCGAAACTGGTTGTTACAGAGACCATGGTATTTGTGCTGAGAGTTGAAGAGTAAGACAGTAAAGCATGAAGGCTCCCCCTATTGAACAGCCTCTCCACCGGAAGCCAGTAGGAACGATGAAAACGACATCGGAACAAAGGCAAACTCGTGTAAATTCCATAGGAGGGTATGAATTTGTAGACCAAAGTGGCATTAAAATTATTGCATAACGATGTTGCATTGTTGCTGTATCTTCTGTGTACTGGATAAGAGAAACTATTCTGATTATTGTAATGTTTACAAGGTGGCGTATTAAGTTGTGGACTAGAAGCAAGATACTTATCCCAGCAAATTATAAATATTAGTTCTGTAACACAGGCTACCACATTGCTTGACAGATAGTTTCAGATGCTATTGTAATTTACAGATGGGCGGGCTACTGTGATGCACTGATCAACTGTCATATTATCATTACCTTTGAAAATTATATAGAATCCCTCGAGGTCTACACTTTGACAGGTTAATGCAATATTAGCTCTTACAAACCTTCTGCATAACAGTTTATTGTTCGGTCTGGGTATAATGTTTCCACCCTTTAGCATACTCCCTCCAGCATCCTATGTGTGTGTGTGTATATATATATATATATATATATATATATATATATATATATATATATATATATATGAGAGAGGGGGGTGTGAGTTGGGAGCAGGGCAGTGAAATGGCGGGGGACAGGGCGACGTGGACGTGTTTTGTCTGTGGCCACCCCAAACGGGATTGAGGCGTCTGGCAATATATATATATATATATATATATATATATACAGTACAGTTGGCTCGCATAGTACGCAAGAGATTGGGCGGTGCACGCGCTCGCGCACTGGGAATTCGCGTACTAGGAATACATAATCTTATGGGAATAATTACATATGGGTGGTACCCCCTCATAACTGGACATTTTTTTACCCTTAGAGACATAATAAAGGTCATATGTTTCAGACATTGTACTAAAGCTATAGCTACAATAACAAAAATATGGGTAGTCACCTTAACAACAGTAGACAACAGGCCTGATGACCTTAAATAATAGGGGTTCCGAGGCACGGCAACACTTACAGCCCCGCACTCCCCACCGCACCAACACTTCCCTCCACAGACTCCTCTTGATCACCTTCCCCAGGAGCATCCAAGTCACTCACTTCAGCCATAAACCCTTCAAAGTCGAATGCTGACACTTCTGACATTGCATCCTCTTCATCCTCAACGGGATTAGGAGCAGACGATGTCAATGGTTCTGCTATTTCACCAACTTGAGCCCGCTGTGTGTAGCTTGTTATGAGCATCTGTCTTCTCCTGTTTATTTCTTCCCTGTGCCTGTTTGTGTAGAAACGGAAGAGTTTGTCGATACCAACCAGAAGTTCCTCCGTTCTTAGGTTGCTCACTTCCTGTGCCTTCACCTCTTCCTTGAGCTTATCCACGGCAGCAAGGATCTTGCTAATGTTTGACATACACAGCTCAGTCCTGCCTTCCATCACACTAGGCTGCTCAACTTGACTCTGTCTGGCGTCGGGCTCTGCGTCAGTCTCGTCTATCCGTTGCAACACTTCCTCGGGAGGCTGTTCCTCAGTAGCAATGTGCACTTCTTGTATGTCCGCCAATGTAACGTCCTCGAAACCTGGTACAGCTTGTGCTGAAGTCAATGTTGCTGCCTCAGCATCGGCCAGTGGTTGAATGGCCGTCTCCTGGGTGATGCACAGGTGAGGCACGAGCATTCACCACGCATGGTTCACCGTTGCAGGTGTAATCTGGTGCCAGGCTTGAAGGAAAAATTCAGCTGCGTCCTTCACCGTAAAGTTACGCCAAAATGCCTCAACAGTCATGGCATCTGTGGTAGGTTGGGATAGAGGTGCTGGTGGAGATGGAACGGGAGCAGATACCTCATCAAGGTCTTCGTCGTGATCTTCTTGTAGGGCATGAAGCTCCTCTTGTGTGTCGGTCTTCCTGCGTAGGTAGTCGTACACTTCCTTATGGTAGAAATGCTTCACTGTGGCGATTAGTTCTTGATCGAGTGGCTGCATTAGTGACGTTGTGTGGGACGGCAGAAACGCAACACGACAATCCTTGTGAAGATCTTCCAGGTATGGAGGGTGACTTGGTGCATCATCAAGCACAAGGAGCATCTTAAATGGAATGCCCAGTTCCCGACACTTGGCTCTCGCATAAGGGACACACCGCCTCGTTAACCAGTCTGCCATAATGTTCTCTGTCATCCAACCATTTACGGACTTAAACCAATACACGCCACTTGCATCCATGTTCGTGAGGTTTTTGTAGCACCTTGGATGTGAAGCTGTGTGTACAACAACTGGCCTCATCTTGTGGCTCCCAGACAGGTTTACAGCGAACATTACCGTCAACTTACACTTCTGGAGCTTGCGACCATGGGCTTGTTTCTGTCTTTTAGCAATGTAAGTTGATTTTGGCATGGCCTTGTAATATAAGGACGTTTCATCGATGTTGTAGATCTGGTCCTTGGTGTACTGTCCCTCTTCAATAATCGTTTTAAATATTGCAGGATAGTCTCTCGCGGCCAGCTCATCGGCAGAGGCACGTTCACCAGAGAATTTCACACAGCGGAGTTCCTTGCGCTTGAGAAAACGGTCCAGCCATCCAACCGATGCCCTGAACGGCTTTTCCACTTTTAACCTTCAAGATTCAGCCTTGTAAAAGAGCTGGGCTTAGTTCCGAATAAATCTTCCATTAAGTGGAACACCTTCCTTTTCTTTCCGCATTATGAAGGTGGCAAGATAGTGCTCCATTAATATCATAGCACGATTTCCCACCCACGAACGGCCGTCTAGGTCAGAGGCACCTTACATCTTCACTACAGCCTTTACGGCTTCACGGTTCTTCCACACAGTTCTCACTGTAGATTCAGCCAGTCCCAGGGTTCTCCCGATAGCCGTGTTTCCTTGACCCTCCTCCTTCATCTTAATTATCTTTAACTTGGCGGCGTGCGTCAGAAGTTTCTTTACTCTTGGGGTTGGAGCCATGGTGCAGCAAAGTACAGGCAGCACATAAAACACCACACGTTGTACACGACAGGTTAGCTGTAGAGAGCGGATCCGCACAGTGCACGAGCCGGGACTGTTATGGCACGCCCGCTCCCTTGTACCCCAAGCTGCACAGTAGAATGCCCGGGAATTTCTGGCAATCAACATGACGACACGTGACGCGCTCTGTGAGGGGTGGTCGCCCGCTAGTAGAAAATAGCATTTTTGAGCCACTCCTTGCCTCTGCCTCGCGTTCTGTGCGGTAAACTCGCGCATTAAAGGGTTTTTGGTTATGATTTTTGGTCACTCGTGCACAAGGCGAATCGCGCACTGTGGTGACGTGCACTGTGCGAGCCCACTTATGTATGTATATATACATGTATGTATATATATATATATATATATATATATATATATATATATATTTATATATTACCGTAAGCAAAACAAAAATGAGAGTAGTAAGAAACTGTTGTTGTTGAAATCCAACGGTTAATTTGTCGTGAATCCAGTGGGCTGCAGGAAGTCTGCGACTCTGACTGGTCGCTGTCAGAGGTTTTTTGTTGAGGTTATGTTGAAGGATTATCTGTGTAGTGCGTTTGGTGAATGTGATGTTGTGTGGGATCTGCACTGCAGTGTGGGCAAAGTGCATTATTACTAAGCTGTATTTTGTGTTGGAATTGTAGTTGAAAGAGTTGTGGCCGCATCTCAGGCAGACTAGATGTACTCATGTCGCTCTGGGTAGGGTAGTTTCTGAAGGGTGTATTTCTGGTGGTGGTTCTTGAAGGATGCTGTTTGGCTGAAGGCTTTATATGACTATGGTGGCTGTGTGATATGTATATGTTTGTGAATTGTAGTGTTGGGTGAAGGAATGGGGATGTTGCTAAGATACTTTGTGTAGTTTTGCTCAGTTGCTCGTTTTTTTTTGTTTCTTTGTGGCTACTTTGTGTTGTGTTCAGCAGTTGCTCGTTTTTTTGTTTCTTTGTGAACTGGGGTTATGCAAAATGAAGTTAGAGGGGTGGGAATGGTTTTGAGCTGAATCAGTGAGCTGTGTACCTCTCATATTCACATGATATACGATGACGTATTTTTATTTTTTATTTTTTATGTCAGTGATCTATACTTGTAATTCTGGTGCACGCTATTATTATGGCTTTGTTTTGTGTTGTTAAGCTTATGTGTGTTGGCTATGGCTAAGGCTGAGGCCAAGCTCAGGCTAACATAGTTTAAAGATGTTCCAAAAAATTTTTTGTAAACAGTTTTAAGGGACTCTATCTGTTGTTGTGAACGTCCTAGAGGACCGAGTTTACGAAATTCATTTACATTGATGTTACTTGTCAGCTGAAAATAGGTCATGTGTGTGTCCAAAGTAAGTTCTAGAATTTTGGGAAGTCTTTCCAGTAGGAGTGATTGGTTAAGGTGGGAAACATGCGGGCAAGTTTGAGGTTCACGCTTGCCTGGACTGAAGAAGGTACTGGTTGATTTGGCTGGTGAGCCAGTCAATATGTTTTGTCTTAACCAGTTTTCATATGAGTTTAGATATAGTTGGGCTGCTGCTTGTTTAGATCTGGAGTCCTGTCAATGTACAGTGAAGTCGTCGGCATGAGACAAAGCTGTTGCCGAAGGAGTAGGGGCTGATGGGTCGTGGGGGAAAGGTTGAAGAATGAGGGATTAAGGAGTGAACCCGGTGGGACTCCGCTGAATAGTATTTTGAAATTTTAACTTTCAATTTGTTGTGATACCTAAGCTTGTCTATTTGAGATGAAGTTGGCCAGCCATTTTTTTTGCCTTCCACGTTCATGTTCAAAAATGTTCTTAATTAGGATGTGTTTTTGGGACTGTCTCAAAAGCATTGTTTATGTCTAAAGGTACTAGGGCAGAGGTCGGCAACCTGCGGCTCAGGAGCTGCATGCGACTCTTTAAGGAAACTTTTACGGCTCCAGGAGCTTCATAAATAATCACTTATTCTTTCAGAAAGAAGGCATCATATAACTATATTAAAGCATACTGAATAAATTATAGAACACATTATTATATTTTGATTCGCTTTGTGAATATAAGTAGACAGAACAATATCACCGTAATGTTTTGTTTAGATTTAGAAATACTGTAGATTTCGGTTTATGAGACAATTTTTTGTATTGCGGCTCCGAGAGTACTACATTCTTATGAAACTTTAAAATAAATGGCTCTTCTTTAAAGGGTTGCTGACCTCTGTACTAGGGTATTTCTGAATGGTGGTTCCTTCCAGTTGAAGCCACCAGGATGAAAAGTCAGCTTTGAAGGATGGGTGGTAGTTGAGTGTTTAGGTCGGAATCCATGTTAGGCGTCAGAGAGCGGGACATTCTTTGAAAACAATCTTTCCATAAATTTGGATGGTGTGTAAAATAGTGATATAGGGCTGTATGATGCGGGATTGTTGATTGGATTTCCTGGTTTGAATATTGCGATGACGGCTGCTCTCTTCCAGACAACATGGACTTGGTGTGAGTCCAGGAGAATTTGAAAATTGTTGTGAGAGCATTTATTGTCATGGGGCCAAGATGTTTTAAGTGGATGTTTGAAATCTGATGAGGACCTACTGCTTTGGAATTTTTTGTGTATTTTTGATCGAGGGTTGTGCTTGAGTGGTGAGTAGAGATTTTACTTTTTTTGTGTGTGTGTGTGATGGCTCTGTTTTGAGGATCTGTATGTTTGTGATTTATTGATGCATAATAGTTTATTAGGTTGTCTGTTTGTATCTTCTAGCTGGAAATGGCTCCCTCATTGTTTAGTAGGGTTTCATGACTTGGTGCGGGGTATGTCTTGTATGTGTGGACATTTCTTATTTTTAGAAGATAAAATGCTGTTCGTTCTATGTTCGAGGGTGTCCGCTTTTTTTTTTTTTTTTTTTTTTTTTTTTTTAATACTCGTGTGTCTTGGTGGGGTCATTTATTCTGGCCACTGTAATGATTCTGTTATACTAAGTAATTGCTTTGTCAGTGTTATCGAAAGGATCTATGATAAGTCATTTCAATGCCTGCCCTGTCGTGAATGAACTATGCCCACTTTGCCCTCTTGTAGTTGGTGCAGATTTTTCTCTTTTTCTCAGGATTTGCATTTACAGTATGTAATATGATGATAAGGGAGCGGGGCGCAGCTGATGAAAGATCATGTACTATTTGCCAAGAAGTCTGGATGGCTAGTGCAGGGGTATACATGGAAATATCGGGGGAGAAGGTAGTTCTGGGGTGTGGTGGTTGTTTAGAATGTTCAGGTGTTCTAGTTGTTCTAGAACAAGGATCCTTCGGGTATCTTGGGCCTGTTTAGCCATGAGGGTTGTTTTACATCTAAATCCCCGGCATTTATTACGCTTGGAATGTCTTGGAGCGGAGTGAGAAGTGGGGTGTATCCTAGGGGGCAGGATGTGGGTGATGGTAAACACATGTTGACGGTATTGTGTTCATCGTTGTTCATTTTCATTTGTGATGATGTTATTTTTGTGGCGTTGTCTTTTGGTGGGAGTTGTTATGTTTGCTGTAGGGGTTTGTGAAAGGGATGTCTTTGTGTTTGAGGGTGGTGATGCCACCCTTCCTCCTTGTTGTTTGTTGTGTCATACTTAACTGTAATGTAGTTTGTGAGACGTGGAGTACTAGACCTGTTTGTGAATTTAGTTTCTTATATTGATGCTATGTCAGTGTTGTGTGTGTGTGAGGAATTTGTATAGTTCTGTGGGTTTTGAGTTGAAGCCATTAGTGTTTAATTGTTAGATCGTTATCGCTTGTTTCGTTTATATAAGCATGTACGATCTTCTGTTGTATGTGTGTGTGTGTGTGTGTGTGTGTGTGTGTGTGTGTGTGTGTGTGTGTGTGTGTGTGTGTGTGTGTGTGTGTGTGTGTGTGTGTGTGCTCCTTCAGCCACATGTACATGTGTGATGTGGCGTTTATGTGATGGCAGGGCTGAACAACTGAGATGCAATCACTTTTAACAGAGGGTGCACTCAATCTCCCATTGTCTGCGTGCAATTTTCTTATTCTGTTTCTGATATGTGTTTCTGTGTGGGCCAGGGATGAGCTCATTGTTTTCGGTTAGAAAGAATATGAGAGAATGGCAGGTCGGAGTATCGCAAGGTCCCTTAGAGAGAGAGCTAGCAAAAAAGAACTGAATAATATTTTATCTCTATAAATGATACTTTATTCCGACACTGCATTTCATTATCCACTCTTGTGAAGATGAGGAGGAGTGAAGGCCACTTGCAAGCCCAGCTGGAATTTTCGCTCTATGTCTGAAGTCTCCTCTTCCGTGCAATTCATCCATCCAGGACCGACGCGACCGCGGGAAGGGAACCCGCCTACGAATTCAGATTAGTTGTTTGATTTCTCTACTACCTCTGTGTACTATCAAGTCTAAATAATTTGGTATAATTACTCTCTCTCTCTCTCTCTCTCTCTCTCTCTCTCTCTCTCTCTCTCTCTCTCTCTCTCTCTCTTTTGTAAGTCCAATTTTAGAATTTTGTTTTACATTCTGTTGTTCAATCCTGTTCGTAGAGTAGCCAGCTCTTAATACTAATACTATAATATTTTAGACTTTGCATTTATAACCATTAAAGCCCGTTTACCACATGTGCTAACAATTAAGCAGTATATCAAGGTCTCGGAATAGTCTGTCTATGGTCGGGTGTCTACTCTGACAAGTATTTTTTTATCAGCAATTCTGCATAATTAAAACACAGTGCAAAGTAACTGACAATTATATACATCAGAAGCAGAACGGTACCCCAGACTGAACAATGGGGCACTCCATTTATAAGATTGTATCAGTCTGATCCTTTTTTATTATTAAGATTCTTTGCTTAAGACCGGTAACGGCTTCATATTAACTTAACGAGAGAGAGAGAGAGAGAGAGAGAGAGAGAGAGAGAGAGAGAGAGAGAGAGAGAGAGGAAGAAAAAGATAGGTAAACAGACTGACAGATAGGCAGACAGTGACTGACAGCTTAAGGGTTCAGAGAGAGGGAGACGTAGGGATTGGCAGACAGTCTGAGAAAAGCAGAGGGACAAGCAGGAGTCGGAAAGGCAGAGACAAACAGGATAAAAGACAGGAGGAGAGGAAGGGGAAGCAGCAGGGTGGCAAGCAGGCAGAGGTACAGGCAGGCAGGCGGGCAAGCAATTATCTGAGCTTGACTGCTTGCGTGAGGCAGCGTGACTCAGAGGGTAGAAGGAAACATGGTGAGTCAGTGTGGGTCACCCCCCTGCATACCCCCTCTCCCTTTCTCTTTCAACACACACACACACACACACACACACACACACACACACACACACACACACACACACATCTATGTATATAAATGAGCCATGTTGTTTGTTTGTTTCTCTGTTTGTTTGTCTTCAAACACTTCCAAACCAAGGGACAGAGACCCCCAGACCCATATATATTCCGAATCACGGTGACCCAAGGATAGTTTTGGGGGGACAAAATTCAGATCTGGGTCATTTGAGGTCATCGGTAGTGTTGGCCTTTTTGGCCCGGGCAACACCGGGTACTCCGGCAGCCAAAGTTTGGAATTGTAAACTCAAATAACCACCGGTTCGGACACAGGCTATGTGAGGTTGACCCCCGAGGACCTTTGAGTCCACCGGTCGGAGGTCATTTAAGATCACCGGTAATACACACTCTAACAACTGAACCCAGCAGCCCAATTTTTGGCATGGAGACTCACATGACTCCAGTTCGGACATAAGCTATGTGAGGTTGACTTCCGAGATAATTTGCGGTCACCGGTCGGAGGTCATACAAGGTCACCGGTAATAGTAAACAAGTGCACACAAATACTGTGTGTTAGTCTGCGATAGCTGAAACAGAAAGTTCCTGGACCTCTTTTAATCCCCCTTCAGAAGCATAAGAGGTACATGGTCTTTATGAAGTAGAAAGAAAGACTGAACTAGAACAAATAGGATTAGTTTTCGCCTTTTTGGCCCTGGCAACGCCGGGTATACCTGCTAGTATATATATATATATATATATATATATATATATAATCCATCATCCAGTCCTACGTCGCCCCATGAGGAGCGTAGGAGCCCGGGGCTAGGCAAGTTGGTCCTGACATTTAAGATGAGGGTGACCAGCCTCACTCATCCCTGAGTGGCATTACATGAGCAATAAATCCCAACCACCCATTGGATATAATCCTCCACCGGCTCCATCCGATTGGAGCGCCGTAATTACCCACTAAACCACCAGGCACCATAATTCGGTTATATGGTTACCACCCAGCGTGGTAAATGGTTTTCTTATGTACAGGAAACCATTTGGCTTGTCAATCAGTGTACAGTCACCCTTAGGCAGAAGGAAGAGGAAAGAATGAAGGAAAGAAAGACAGAAGAGGGAGTGTAAAGTCACCCGTAGGCAGAAGGACGAGGAAAGAATGAAGTAAAGAAAAACAAAAGAGGAAGGAAAGAAGGAAGGAGGAGAGGAAAGGGCAGACACCCGAGAGCAGCACCACTACATCGAGTGAGTGGATGGTGAGCTCCCCCACCTACCACCAACTGAAGGTAATAATATCAAGGAAAATCCAAGAAGTAAGTACTTGCAAAACCAGGGGTTGTTATTAATCCCTTCACTGCCATTAGAGAATTCTGTGTAACTTGGAAAAGGACGGTTTGGACATAACCTTAATTATATACTTCAAAACAATCTGTCTTTCCTCAGTTAAATAAACTTACATGGTAGGAGCAGTCAGTAAAAAGTGCTATCAGACTAATAGCAAGAAAATGCAACTAATAGGTGTTCCCGAAACTCGGAGTGAATACGAAAGCATAGGTTGTCCGTGAAGAAAGGAAAGTACAGTTCCTCGTACACATCATTAACTTCTCACAATTACAGACTTTTTGTGTGGTAGTATTTATTTTGGTGACGCAGTTTTGGTAGTTTTAATTTTGTAGGTTCCTGTAACGACTTTCCAGTTTTGTTCTTACTAATACTAAACTTATAATAGCCACTGGGACAATCTTCGAGATCTGAGGTTTTCTGCAGTTGACCCTTACTTTTCTCACAAGAAATGATGAAAGAAAACGAAACGTTCTCATCATTCCATCGATCTGTAAATTAAGTAGCAATGTAGTCAGGTTCTTGCTGGGCTGGTAAAGGGTTGGTGATGTAGTCTTAGAGGAGCAAGTAAGGGGCCAAGGAATGAATCTGAATTAAAGGAGAGGGAAGAAGGATAAGAACATCAAGAGGATAACTGCAACAGCTGATTGGCCCAAACAGAGCACTTGCTGTCTATACGTTTGGCCCACCTGCGTGCAAACCTCGTGTACAATACAAGGATGACAAAGAAAAAAAGCATGGAAGAGAGAAAGATGAGAGAGAGGTAAAAGGTACAAAAAGGGAGACGGAAGGTGTCGAATGAGCGAGAGGGAATGTTTGGAAGTAATGACAGTCGCGTTATTAGGAGGGAGGGGGAGGAGTGGGAAGAGAGGATTGGAACCTAAGATAATGAGAATAGGATTAAAAAAAGGAAGAAGAAAGTGGAAAGCAAGGTAAAGGACGGGAACAAGAGTGAACGTAGGGAGGGATAACAATGGGAGGAGGGAAGGTGGTGGGAGCGTGCAGGAGTGACCGGAAATAACTGGTAAGAAAACGCACCCTAGCCACAGTAGGAAGGGGGACGGGAAGGGAGGGGGGGGGTAGAGGGAGAGTGGGAGAGAGGAGAGGAGAGAGAGAAGGGAGGGCAAGGGAAGGGAGGGAAGAAGATGGAGGGGATGGAAGAGCTGGGGGGGGGGGAAGGAAGGATACTGAGTGTGAAGAGAGAGAGAGAGAGAGAGAGAGAGAGAGAGAGAGAGAGAGAGAGAGAGAGAGAGAGAATGGGGGGGATTAAAGTAGGAAGGAGTGAGTAGGAAATGGAGTAAGAGAAGGAGGGAGGCATAGAAAGAGAGAGGGAAAGAGAGAGAGAAAAAATAAAGTAAGAAAAGACTCAGAAAATTAAGGAACGAATGAAAGAAATACGGGAGGAGGGAGAAATGGGAAACGGAAGAAAAGAAGGAAGGTAATATGAAGTAGATGAAGAATAGGAGTAAAGTGTAACAGTGGGAAGGTAAAAAAGAATATTGGAAAGAGAAAAAAAATGGAGAAATAAAAGGCGAAAGGAAAGTAAAGAAGGAGAAGTGGAAGAAGAGGTGGGGAAGAAGAAGGGGAGATACAACACGGAAGCAGAAGAAAAATCAGAGACGAAGAGGGAGACTGCAAGGCGAAGGGAGGTGAAGAAAAAGAGGAATATTAGGAAGAGGAAAAAAAAAAAACAGGAAGGGAGGAAAAGGAAGAATGAGAGGGGTGGGAAAGAGGTAATGAGGAAGCGGAAGAAGAATGGGAGAGTAGAGGGAAATGACAAAAAAAAAATGAACGCGTTTTAAGAAAATAGAATGATGGACGAGGGGAACTTGAAGGGAAAAAAGACGAATGGAGATGAAGGAATAAGAAGGAGGTAAAAGGAAAATCAGTGGAACTGTGAGAGGATAAAGCAGGAGAGAGAGAGAGAGAGAGAGAGAGAGAGAGAGAGAGAGAGAGAGAGAGTGGGGAGGAAAAAAAGAAATGCAGTTTTCAGGAGGTGAGAGGTCGAAGAGGATGGGAAAGGGGAGGGAAGGAGAGGGATAGAGGAGGTAATGAAGAAGGGAGAAATGGGAGAAGGAGGGACAGGTGAGACTGAAAGAGAGTGAGTATCCTAATAGTGACTCTTGTACTGTATATTGACTTCCAAAGCTCTCTCTCTCTCTCTCTCTCTCTCACACACACACACACACACACACACACACACACACACACACACACACACACACACGCACACACACACACGCACAGAGAGAGAGAGAGAGAGAGAGAGACGACAGACAGACAGACACACAGAGACAGTGACAGACAGAATGACAGACATGCAGACAGACAGATAGCAAAGACAATAAGGAAGATGTAACAGGAATAGGAAATGTATGCAAGGAAAAAAAGAAAAAGAAAAAGTTAGGCCATGGTAAAACTATGGAGATGTTGTACAAAGAGAAAGAGAAGTGAGAAAACATTAAAGAAAAGGAGAAAGAAGAATTACTTGAAAGTATGCTGGGTTGAGGGCGAGGGAGGCTACGTAGAAAGTAAGAGAGCAATGTAAGAGGAAGGATGAAAGGAAGGAAGGAAGGAAAATTGAAAACAAAAAGCAAGGAGACGTTAGAAGAAAATAAAAGAGGGAGGGAAGGAAAGAAGAATGGAGAGCTGGAAAGGAAGAAAAAAGGAAAGAAGCAAACGGATGGAAAGCGAGAGAGATGATTTAATGAAGGAAGGAACGGAAGAAGGAAGGAAGGAAGGAAGCAGACTTAAAGAAAAGAAAATGAACGAAGCAAGGAAGGAAGGAGATATAGAGATAAAAAAAAAAAAAAGGATGAAAGGTAGGAAATTTGAGGAGGAAAAAAATGAGGGACGGGAGATGATGGAAGGAAAGAGACGTAGAGAAGTAAGATAATGGAGAGAGATAGAGAGAAAAAGAAAGAAGTAAGAAAAGAGATGCGGAAAGGAAAGAAGGAAGGAAGGAAAGAAGAAAAGGAGGAGGGAGGAATGGGGAACACAAGAAAGAAAGAAAAAAAGAAAGAAAGAAAGGAATCATCATTAACTTACCAGTAAGCATATTGTAATCATAATATCAAATGTGATTAAAGTATTATGAGATCAGTTAATTTCATTCATATTTTACTCTGCTATTCCGTTACTTTGGATTATGTTATGAAACTGCATAACTCCGGTTAATTAATGACAGAAAGAAAGGGTGCTTTGTTACTCACCATCATCAACATCATCATCGCCACCATCATCAGTCATCATAGGCCTCTTTCTCATTCATACAAGGAGAAGGAGAGATCCAGAAAAAGGAACAGGATAAATAAAAAGACCTAGTGTTCGCAGAGAAATTGATCACACATCCACTCACTCGTCGCTTAAGCTTTCACAGTTCTTGGCTCCACCTAACAGGTGAAAAGATCCACAGATAAAGTGCTTCAATTTGCTTGTGAGACTGATAATTCAGCCGTCTGTCATGTTAACAGAAGAGTGCAACTCTTGTCACGTGCATCCCCACACAACATTCTTCCTTCTCAGTAAGTAGTTGGTTGTTACTTCGCCCGGACGGAGTCCGACAAGGTATTGTTTTTGGTCGAGTTTTTATTTGTTTGTTTGTTTGTTTTCAACATTACGGAAAAACGGCTGAATTAAATTACATGAAACTTTTCAGGATATTTGGGCACTGGCCCCCTAAGAAAGTGATTAAATTTTGGAGGTAATCGAGTGACCCTGAAATATCAAAATGAAGGTCACAAATTTTCAGAGGACTATAACTTGAAAACGGCTGAAGATAAGAGATATTTACTACCATGAACATAAAGACACTCGTAATATGGGTTTTCATTTGGCGTCAAGACCTTTGACCTTAAATGACCATGAAAGGTCAAACTAAGGTCAAGGATATTCAGGTGGCTGTAAATCGAAACAGGTTGAAGATAGAGAGATAGTTACTATTATCAACCTACAGGAAATTCCATATGGGTTTTTAAATTAGTACATTAACCTTTGAACGTAAGTGACCTTGAAAAGTCAAGCTCAAGGTCATGGATATTCAGAGGGCTATAACTCGAAACTGGTTGAAGATAGAGAGTTATTTACTATTATCAACCCATAGGAAATTCCATATGGGTTTTTAAATTGGTACGTTGACCTTTGGTCGTAAGTGACCTTGGAAGGTCAAACTCAAGGTCACAGATATTCTGGGGGCTATAATTCGAAATTCGTTGAAGGTAGAGATATTCACTGTTATCAAGAGATAGGAAGTCTCATATGGGCTTTCAATTGGCAACATGACTTCTGACCTTGATTGACCCTGAAAGGTCAAACTTTTTTTCTTTTTTTTTAAATGTCTCCGACTCTGGGCAAAGGCTTCAGTGCCTATCCCAAGGCCCAGTAGTCCTCCTACATACCTCCACATGTCACCACAATGGTGCTAACACTCACCGACCATATTCAGTATATGCTAGGGCTGTCTCATACAGGACTGGCGTCCTGGGGGTATTTTTACTACTTGTCGACGGGTATTCCGGTAGATCAGTAAGGTCTGCTTTAATGAAATTCAAATCCTTAAACCGTTTCCTGCCCTATCCGGGATTCGATCCTGCGTCCATTATGACTGCAGGCCGCCCTTTACCGATTCAGCCACCGCCTCCCCCAAATAGCTGAAACTAGGCAGCATTTAACAACAATAAAATAACTGCTGTCGGACGAGGTTTGTTGTGCCTGGCACCACTTGTGTTAGTTGTTTTACTTCCTCAGCTTTCATAATTCGGTTATTCCTAGTCAGTTATCATATTCGATAATCTTGGTCTTCTGCGTCTCTTGCTACAGCAAATTCACGCTTATACCTTTTTCACCAACCTATTCAATTTCGCTGTCTCTATACACCCGTCTTCTATCATTTTATCAACAGATTTCCTTAATACCCATCATTCATTAATCTTTACGTTTCTTATCCTGTCCAACCTAAACAACCCACATAGGCTACCGTACATTGCTGAACTGTATTATTTCTGTTCCTCTCACTCTTGATTACTAATGCCATTCCATTGTTTCACACATACAGTATATTCATCAGAGAAATTACCAATATGCCGGGAATCGAACCCGGGACTCTCAGGTGAGAGCCAGGCAGCATACCACTACACCCCGACCAGGTAAAAGTTAACTCACGTTGTTACAATCTTGTGACAACGTGAGTTAACTTTTTGTGACAACATGAGTTAACTTTTACCTGGTCGGGGTGTAGTGGTATGCTGCCTGGCTCTCACCTGAGAGTCCCGGGTTCGATTCCCGGCATATTGGTAATTCTCTGATGATTTTTCCTGTGAAAAAAATACAGGTTCTCTCTTCATTCTGACTTGCCGTAAGTGTTTGGGATAGATTAAAAGCATCTACTTGCCCGAGTGCCAGGGGGTTAACTCATCCTCTTCATGCCCACAGTGGGGGCGGAGGGACGTTGGTTACAAGATTGTGACAACGTGAGATAACTTTTATCAGGTCGTGGTGTAGTGGTATGCTGCCTGGCTCTCACCTGAGAGTCCCGAGTTCGATTCCCGGCATATTGGTAATTTCTCTGATGATTTTTCCTGTGGAAAAAATACAGGTTCTCTCTTCATACAGTATATTAATGCGGGCATCAGTACACCTTCATCCATGAGCATTAGTACTTGCTTTTTGATGATGATGATGATGAATATTATTATTATTATTATCAACCTTGACAAGCAACATGGTATCATTTTTAGCAACGCGTCGTATATCGTTGAGCGAGGTCCAACCTGTGTGTGTGTGTGTGTGTGTGTGTGTGTGTGTGTGTGTGTGTGTGTGTGTGTGTGTGTGTGTGTGTGTGTGTGTGTGTGTGTGTGTGCTTTAACTCGTCCTAGGCCATTTGATGGATTTGAATGAAACTTCCTAGACGAGTTCGTCCAGTTACTGGGAGTCTTCCATTATACTGTAAACAAATTTCCAACCATGATTTTTAGGGGGAGACTTAGCCCCAGTCACCAAATAAAAAATTCTCAGAAGTAGTGAAAGGAGGGTAGATATGACTTTGGTATTTTACTACAAGCTGTACAATGGACTCACATTGGTAATACGATATTCGAGAAGTGTCACCTCTTCAGTGGTTCTTCGGGGTCAGCCCCCTTCCAAAAATAAAAACGATCAGAAACAGGAGAAAGATTTGAAGGTAAGTTCGGGTGGTTACTAAGGTCTTTCAATATATACAGTTTTCCAACCATGATTTTTAGGGAAGTTAGTCCCTCTCATCAAATTAAAATTTTTCTGAAATAGTGAAAGGAGGGCAGAGATGGCTTTGATGTCTTAGTACAAGTTGTATAATGGACTCTCACCAGTCATGCGATATTTGGGAAGCGTGATTTCCTAATCATTCTTTGGGGAGGGGGTCATCTCCCTCTGAAAAATATGAATGATCAGAAATCGGGGAAAAACTTGAATGAGACTTCCCAGGTGAGTTCGCCTGGTTACTCTCAGTTTTCCAGTATACACATTTTTCCGGTCATGATTTTCAGGGCTAACCCCCTCACCAATCTCAAAATTCTGAAAATACTGAAAGGAGGGTAGTTATGGTTATAAAATCTTAGTTCACGTACAATAGACTCTATTCCGTAATATGATATTTGGGTAGCCTGACCCACTTAGTGATACTGTGGGGAGTCAACCCCCTTTCAGAAATAAAAATAGCCAGAAATGGAGGTAAAATTTCTATGAAATTTCACAGGTGAGTTCCTCTGGTTATTCCGAAAGTCGTCTGTTATATACAGTCTTCCACGCATGACTTTAAGCGGGGTAAGGTCCCTCATCTACTGTATTAATTCTCAAAATAATTAAAGGAAGGCAAATATGGTGTCGTTATCTTAGTACATATTATAAAATGGGCTGTCATCCGTAATGCGCTATTTGGGGAGCGTTAATTCTTGTAGGGTCAGTCCCCTCACAAAAATAAAAACGATTAGAAATTTGGGAAAGTGAAAAGTGAGTACATGGATTTCAACGAAATCGACATGCATGTTGTAGGATTGGGTATGCAGTTTCCATGTTCTCTCAGAATGAACGATAAGAAACTGCACATCTGCTTTATTGTTGTTGTTGTTGTTGGTGGTGGTGGTAGTGGTGGTTTTCTTGCTAGCAGCAGCAGCAGCAGCAGCAGTAGACATAATAAATGGTTTATACGGGAAGAAAAGCTACCAGTAATCAAACTCAGAAATTCATTAAGATATTTCACTTTTAATCCTACATAATAAACTTGCGGTTAGTGAGGAGTCTCCCACATTTGCCACCAAAACATAGTCTCTGACAACCAAAATCGAATTCTTCCAACCTCAGGAATTAAAATCACATTCCCATTGGCCTGCTACCGTATGCTGTAAATTGCTAGAGAATGGTGTGGAGTATAAAGACACGCAAATTGTTAAAATACTGTGGAAAAATAATGCACAAAAATTAAAATCTGCATGTTTGCAAAAGAATATTTACGTGTGTGTGTGTGTGTGTGTGTGTGTGTGTGTGTGTGTGTATACAGAGTTTATATTGTGCTCGTTTAGCTTGTTCTGTCGTAAACTAGTAAAAGAAATGGTGACTATGTTATATTGGATACATTTATTCTTACTTTTTTGTAGGTGTATCAGGCACTTTAGTGTAATGTCCTACATTTTTCCTATCCGAGTATTCTGTTTTCTCACTTCAAGTACCAAATCCCGCCATCTTTCCTACTTCCCATTGCTGGCACTGTTCTAAAATTCCCTCGACTGTCCTTTTCTTCTCATCATTGTTGACTCGATCCGTGAGACGACCAACACAAGGTTCGAACACACGAAGAGACGGGATTGACAATGCTGACTGCAACAGGTGGAAGTGCTGAGGGGTGTACATATACAATGTTCCTCGTTAATTTACACATGTACCAGATCGAACAGAAAGAAAAAAACACAAGAAGGAATTAAATAAAAAATATGGCGGGAATGAAAACATTACATGAATCAAAGTGAATCTTACAAGAATCAGAAAAACACATGAATCAGAGTTAATCTCAGATAGTTACCGATTCAACGTAAAACAGATTGAAGAGCGAATATGTCTGTGGCCTAAGACCATCAACAAGAGAATCGCATAATGTAGTTACTATCGCTCGCAGTGGCTAACCCAAAATTTAGAAATGCATTTGGAATAAACTCATATTACAAACTTGGAGAATCCTGGGAATTTAAACAAGTATACGGGTACAAAAGACAGAAAGTATGAGTGGGGGAGACGACGACAAAAACGGGTAGGTAGGGATAGTGGTGGCTTCACGTCAGGGCGAAGGCCCTGGTCATTAAGCTAATGTTTTATTTTTATTTTTTTTACTTCTTATTTTTTATACAGAAGAGAGTGTACTGAGATGGTATGGTCATGTGGAAAGAATTGATAACAATAGAGTGGTGAAAAGAAAAAGGTATATCTGCGCGAATGGCCAAGGAGAAGGTGGAGAGAGATGGTGGGTGAGTGTGTGAGGAAGAGAGGTTTGAAAGTCGGTGTGGCTAGGGAGCTAACAAGAGATCGAGATGGCTGGATAAATGTTGTGAGAAGAAGTGCATGATCAGGGATTTGGCACCCCTTTTTAACGTGGCAGCGTCCGGATTGACTCTACCGGATACGTTTATGTGAAGCTACACAACGTGGTGAATGTTTCTGGCGTATCCGATAGAGCCAGGATTCCGAGGGCTTGAATGAGGAGTGAATGGAAGCGTGGCCCATTGGACTGGGCAAATTTGGGCTGTCTGGACATTGATACTCCTCACCCTGCCCTGAGGTGGAAAAGGAGTTCAGGATGATGATGATGGTGATGATGATATTTTTATATATTTATTAATTTTATTTTAATGTCTGTGAATTTTTTAATATTATTTATTAAAGCAAAAAGAAAAAAAGAGAAAAAAGGAAAGACCCCCATGCAAACATTCCAACACTGCCAAACCTTTAAAAAAAAAAAAAAAAAAAAAATCGCTACCCTACGCTAATGCCTAAAGATACCGATAGCTAAACCTAATTATTTACATTGCTTACACTAATGGTTAACATACCTCGACCGACAGAACGCTATCTACTGCAAAATGTGTAATGTCTCTCTACAATACACACTTGCACTCATCACCTGCTGATCGTCAGGCGAGGTATATGAATTAGTATAGGGCTATCAATATATGAAGAACCAGATGAACCAGGAATGATTCATGCACGTCAACTGTCAACTCTGATTAAGAAAAAGTAAACAAACATGCAAAACATTTCCATATATACAAAAATTGAAATATCTCGCCCAACAGAACACCATCGACTGGAAGTGCCAAATTCCACACAATATTGCACACCCGGACTCAATAACTAGCAACTGTCAGGCGAGACACGTGATTTAATGTAGGGGACATCGATATAAGAAATAGAACAGTCAGTGGAAGGAACTATCTCAGATACGTCATCTGCCCATCCTACTTAAAAATAATAATAATAATAATAATAATAATAATAATAACCACATGGTAAAAAATCACATCACTCTGATCACTCCGGTCTCCCTCAAGAAATCCATTAATTTATGTCATAACAATATCCCCATCATACAAGATGGTGGAAAGGAAGAAGGGGGTGTCTGCTGCGCCGCAATAAGTGAAACACGTTCATGAATAAATCGCCAACAGTGCGGGATGATATGAACGATAGATAACACCGCATCACAGATGTCACACTGTGGTCGAACTAATGTTTCTAATTTAGGCAACATATAAGTAATAATGGTGCTGTTCATAAATAGAAGCGTTAATACCCTTTCTTTTAGGCGAACAGAATAAATAGCAGACGCCCAGTAGACAAGCATTAGTTTGTACACGTTTGTATATCGAATCTGGCCCACCGACCTTGCCATAGAAGATTTATTGATTTCTTTCCGACGGAGAGACTGGAACGTGGATCAATAAGAACGTCCCGGGTCTCTGCGAGCTCTACAGCCAATTTCGCAATTTGCTCACTGCCATATAGATCAGTGTGAAGGACTTGATGCATGCATACATTTTATTAAGAATGAGCCCCTGAATCTCATGAGGATCAGCAGCGCAAGAAGTAATTGCCTCAAGGACTGACTTAAAATCCAAAAATATAACAAGTTATTCATGTCGAGAATTTAGAGCATAGTCTAAGGCTTTACCAGGAGCAAAAAGTTCAGAGGTAAATACAGGTGCAGTAGTCGGGAACCGTATCCTGAGGGCAAATTCAGTTGACTACATACTAGCATCCACACCTTCACTCGACCTGAACCATCGATGTACTGTACAATTGGTGGGACCCCTAAAGACGCCTGATGGTGTTACCAAACAAATGGTGGACCTTCGCCTTCGGTGCCTTGGTCTTCAGTGCTGCGAGCCATGAAACATAAACAGTGAAGTTGGGTGACTTCCAAGGCGCTGTGTTTTTAAGCACCAACTTGTCACTGTCACTGAGGAGCACACCAAGCTCCTGAGTCAAGAATAAGTGGAGGTGAACGGCAAATGGCCGACGAACCCACCGCATAAGGGGTGTTGTTGTTACAAAGTAGTACAGGCCTCACTGCCGACATAGCTTTTTCTGACGGTCCGCATTCCACACGAATCAGGTGGTCTCAGAGAATATGGGGGAGGGGGAAAGGGGGGAGGTACATTTGCTTCCACTTCCATACGAGCTACATGTTTACACCTCAGAGCACCAAGACAAATCTGCAAACATTTATTCTGGAAGACATCCAACTTCCTCAGTGGTGCATCTGATGCTGACCCATACACCTGTGAATCATAGTTAAGCTTAGATATAATAATGGGAATAATATTATACACTATTAATATTTTCTATCGGCTCCCCGAGCAGAACCAACTAAATACTTAAGGATATTCAATGGTTTATCACAACGAGCAAGTAAATTATTAATATCAAATTTGAAAAATATTCTGTGATCAAAATGGAGGCCCCCAAATTTAATGAATTTTGAAAAGGTACCAGCTGATTATCCAAAATCAGATTTACATTGTGGACGTTCTGGGCACTATTAACTACACTACTACACTCAGGGACAGAAAACTTAAATCCTCTCTGGAAGGCCCACTGGTGGATGGAATCAAGGGCTGCTTGAATCGGCCCAGCCGAAATACTTTAACAGATAACCAGACTTTACTGAGTGGGGTACAATGATCCACCGTGGACACAAAAGAACGTCAGGAGTCACGTTTACCCTCATCTTATTCTCCTTGTCTCAGCCCATGCCTGTTTGTAAATACTAAAGTTTTTCTTAGTACACTGAATGTCAAAAATTTTGTATCTCCTACTGTGTTTCCTTAACCGTGGAACGCTATCATTCGATCTTCGTACGGTAACACTGTCGTCCGAACTGACAGACCTGATTCAGGAAAATAAATAAAAAATATAAAATGCAATTATTGGACAAAAACAAATAGATTCCTATAATGTTATACATTCCAACTGAATATTAAATGCCTAATTAATATTAATTTTGAAATATTATAAGTGGAATATGGGAACTGAAAAAAGTAGCTAAAAATGCCATTTTTGTATGTCCTCAAAAAAAAAAAAAAAAAAAAAAAAAGAGTGATGGGCTTTGGACTGGTTATTCTCCACCGAATGCTCAGTTACACGTCGAAATTTTAAGTCCCTAGCATCACTGACACCTTCATGAGAAGCAGGGCAACGTATGGGGACAACATAATTTTTGAAAAAGTACGTACTGAGCAAAAAAGAAAGAAAAAAAGGAATGAAAGGAAGCTATGTGACAGAGCAGCTTATTAGTATGTTGTATATTTGTATATTAAAAGTTTTTTAGTACTAATTTGTGACAAGTTGAGGCCACGTCTTGCCATTATTGCAAAATACCTTGTACGTTATTTTTCCTGGAAGAAAAAATACCCTATTGTAGTACATACAGTTCAAACCCAGCATATACAATGTATGGTAGCAATCAAAATATGTACACTCAAGATCACTAATCTCTGACCAGAGAGTTAGCCAAAGTCGTGGCCAGGCGTAGGCTACACAGTCAGACACACTCCACCGTCGTTTCAGAAAGGTTTAGTGCTTCAATGAACAATTTTCTAAGCATCACTGAAGCACTTTTGTTTCATATATTACATTACTTTCTCAAGTAATATATGCATGGTAAGAAATAGACATATTTGGTCATAGCTGTGATTTTTAGTCTATAATGAGTGCATGGTATTTGAATTTCATACACTGTTTTATTAATCAGTTTATTATTTCACTGACCTATTTCTTAAGGCGAGTCTTTAACCGAGCTGTTGGTAGGTGATAGCAGAGAAATATCCACGATTGCCAGAGCAGCCGGCATTCACACGACGTATTCTAAGTAAGAATGCTTTATAATACTTATATCATTGACAAAAAATTTACTGTTACTACTACTTTGAACTGAATGTTTTTCTCTAGTGATAACAGGCCCCGTTGCCAAAAGATATACAGTAAGTAAGCCTAGATGCCACATGACACTACTTTAGATGCGTCTGCGCGGCAGCCATCTTGGAACGGTCGAGACAGACGATGTCGTGTTCCTGACGATGATCAAAGTTGACCACTATTTACCTAGAAATGCAACAGCACTGTGCAGCTTTTGGGTGTAGAATATATATATGGTGACGCCGATAGCATGAGCGCCTCAACTTTCTGGTTATGCAAGCGTCCCTCAGCTGCTTCCCTATCCTCCGAAAGGAGGATGGTGGGTTGCAGAAGGGAAATTTAAACCTGCAGTCCACCGGGTTCACGTTCCAGATGAAACAAGAACCACAACCATTACCACCACAACAACAGCCACCACCATAACAACCACCACCACCACCACCACCACTACCACAACTACAACAACAACAACCACATCCACCACCACAACAACAACAACAACCACATCCACCACCACAACAACAACAACAACCACATCCACCACCACCACCACCACCACCACCACAACAGCAACATCATCCACATCCACCACCATAACAACAATCACCACCACAACAACAATCATCACCACAACAACAACCATCGCCATCACAAAAACAACCACCACCATCACAACAACAACCACCAACAACCACCACCATTACCACAACCACCAGCGTATCAACCACCACTATCACAACAATAACCACCACCACAACAACTACAAAAACGACCACAACCACAACAGCCACAAAAACCACCACCACCACAACAACAACCACAAAGACCACCACCACCACAATCACCATCACTACAACAATCACTACTACAACAACCACCATCACAACAACCACCACCACAACAATCACCACCACAACAAAAACTACACCACAACAACAACAACCACCACCACCACAACAATAACCACCACCACAACAACCACAAAAACAATCACCACCATCACTACAACTCCCACCACAACCACCATCACAACAACCACAACAGTAACCACCACAGCAACAACCACAACAATCACCACAACAATAACCACCACCACAACAACAATCACAACCACCAAAACAACTACCACAGCAACAACCACAACATCGATCACCACAACAATAACCACCACCACCACCAGTGCAACAACCACCAACACAACAACCACCATCACCATAACAACAGCAATAACCAACATAACTACCACCACCACCACCACCGCAACAACAACAACAGCAACAACGACAACAACCGCAAAAAACATCACCACAACAACCACCACCACCACCACTATAACCATCACCACAACCACCACCACCACCACAACAACAGCAACAACAACTATAACCACCATCACAACGACCACAACAACAACCACCACCACAACAACAAGTACAACATCCACCGCCACCACCACCAGAACAGCAACAACCACAATCACCACCACAACAGCCACCATTATAACCACCATCACAACAACCACAACCACAACAATCACCACCACAACAACAACCACTAACACAACCACCACCACCACCACCAACACAATAACCAACACCTTCACAACAACAAAAACCACCATCACCACCAACACAACAAAAACCATCACCACCACCACCACCACCACCACCACAGCAACAACCACCACTACCACTACAGTAACCACCATCACCACAACAGCAATAACCACCATCACCACCTCCACTACAACAACATTCATTTTCATAGTCTGAATTCGCTCTAAAAAAAAAAAAAAAGCCCCACTATTACATGCTTGACCGCTCCAACATGGTGACCGCAAAGACGCATAGCCGCTGTACTAAAAAATGGGCGATGCGGCATCTAGTCTTATTTATATCTATACCGTTGTCATCCAGTGGGAATGGTTGCCCTATTCCTACGCGACGTCTTAGCTGCATGCTCCCTCTGGTCAAAATGTGTGCCAGTTAATGCCGTTAATTCATAAATAATTATTGCGGTATTATGATGCCAATACCCACATAATAGTGGCACATATTTTTTTACTTCTTGGAAACTGCTAAACTGCAGACTGATTGAAGAAATGTCGGCCCCTGTCAATAAACACAGACTATTATATTATGGAGGAGAAACCATAAGAATATGGAAATATCAATGATATGAGTAGTACGCTTCAGATCAACTGGTTACAGTTCTTTGCCCCGCCCACCAGTGCGCAGGCTGTGTTCGAATGCGTGGCTCGTGTGTGGTCATAACACAGCCCGCCACGCGTCCCTTGTCAGAGATTAGTAATCATGAGTGGTACCTGATATTTTTCTAAAATGTCAAATCAGATCCAGTCAATATATATATATATATATATATATATATATAGCTACAAACATAACTACACACATAGCTATATGACTACATACCAAGAAACTTAGCTACATATATAGTTATGAACATAGCTGCAAACATACAGATGCTTTGCTTACAACCAAGCTCCGATGTTTGTACGTCGTAATTCCCAAAATTCTGCACTTATTACTGTCGTCCAAAACAGGGGATTGACTTGCCATACTACACCTATCACTGTCGTCTGATCTGTCAGGTAAAAATGGCGAAAAAGCGTAGAAGGAGCAGAGGAACAACAGCAAACTCGCCCTTCCTCGACAAAAGATTAAACGAAAAGTTAGGCTACGTGGGCATCCAAGTGATGCCACCCTGTGGAAATCCTTGAGATCACGTGATGAAGGGCATGTGGGTCTATCAGACCGGACGACGGTGGTCTTTGGTTAATGTTTGTCGGGAATCTGGCGTCCATTAGTGAGCTCTATGCATTGCTTGAGTCGTATAAGTCTTGGAAGTAGCAGTCTCAGCTCCGTGTATAGGAAAGTGGTTAAACTGTGAACTTTTACGTCTACGATCTCCTCCGATATATCTAAATCGGCGATCACTGAGAAAGGTCCCCTGTCTACTTTCTTGAACTTAAATTCTGGGCGTGGAAGGAACGAAAAATCATCGTGTGAATAAAAGGCAAATGGGTAAATGATCACTTTCCAAGGAGTCGTAATAAGGGATCCACGAGAAATCTTGATGTATACGTGGGGAGGCCAGAGATAAGTATATGGCCAAATAATTATTAGTACTATTATCTACACGAATCGCTCTACTATTGTCCACAAAAGGTTAGACTAGTATTAGATCAGCTACTTGTTCCCGCGACTATCGATCCTGAAGCTACCCCACAGATAGTGAACGCCGTTAAAGTCGACCAACACTAACTTTTTCATCGAAGGTGATCAAAAAGTTAATTTAAAGCTTCACTGTCAATTGGGCCACGTGGGGGGGGGGGCAGTAGAAAATGCAAATAGATAGGTGTTATTAAATTCCGCTCTATGTGCAACGGTTTTCAGAGTAGAATTTAGAACCACTTCTGTCTGTCGGTGTGATCTGGGTGTGTATATGGCAACTCTGTGATCAGCATATCTTCTATACAAATGGTAGCGTTTGAACTGTGGAGGATCAGGGTGATCCTCCGAGCAGATCTCCTGTAAACAAATAACGTCTGACCTGTGTGTAGATAGCAAGATTGCTATGTTGTGTAATTCATTTCCAAGAGCTCTATAATTCCAGTCCAACATAGTGAATGCAGCGGTTTATGATTTACAAGGCCGGCCATTGTATTTGCTCTTTTTATGTTGCCTGCCAGCAGGCAAGTGACCACTGGGGGATCTACCCGGTGTTTGTTGATGGAAACCTCCATATTATCATCAACAGCAAGGCTCTCAGACTTCCCTGAGGAAGAGCTAACTTGTCTCTCCCTTGCTGGAGCAGGAGCAGGAAGTAGGCTACATGAGGATGTGACTGCTTTGTAAGGGTGGTCATATGATCTTATCAGATTTGTCAGACTTCGGTTTACGTCGTACTGATTGAACAGCAGGAGCAGCCTGTCAGTAGGAGGTAATAGCAGAGATATCAGTAAGAGCATTTGAACAGACAGGGGGCTGAGAGGAAGAGGCAGAGTGAGTGGCACGAATAACAGAGACACGATCAGTCTGTGTCTCGAAAGAGCACATCACTGGATGGGATGTCACCGTTAAAGGATAGGAGGTGTTTGGCAAGGGAGTTGCATGCAGCTCCTTCACCTTCCTAGTTTTGTAGTAGGATACCTTCAGTTGCCCTCACCATGCAGACCTCTTTCTCCTCCTTCCATTTGACACTATACCTTGATAAAGTTTAATGAGAACCCTTGCAGTGAAAAGCAGCATACTGTAGTCTCGGATGTGCATTGTTCATCTTCATGACCCTAAGCTGCACACTAGCCATGCGCTGATTGGGAAGCCCAACAATATTTGTCGCTATATCCGTACAGCTGACATTTTAAGCAACGGAGAGGGTTGGGGATCCACGGTTTAAGTTAACAATCTTGTAACCAAATCTGATATGCTCAGGAAGAGAAACTTTACCAAAAGTCAAGATAATGGTTATGGTCTTTGTCCTCGTGACCTCTGAGAAGCAAGTGATATATCTTGCATCAGTCACATTTTGCTGGTCAAGTTCATGTTTGATGTCATCCTCACTCATCACCACGAGCTCCCTGCAAGTAATTACACCTTTGCAGGAATTCAGAGAAACTGGCGTCTTCGACTCGACATCATAACAGTGAAACTTATGCAGCTTCAACAAGTTCTTTACATGAAAGGAAGTTGCGGTTCTAACCACGAGGTCTCCATTAGCACTTTTTTTTTTTTTTCAATTGTTCCAGTACAGCCACCAGTTTACATGCTTCATAATGAAAGGATTACGGCTAGCTAGGGGAGTGGAACGAACAGTTTGTAGAACAACAAATGACGCATAATTTACAGAATTATCAATGGGTGTATGAGAATGGGGCTGGACAGTCTGGGGGCAGTCAGGGGTCCGTCAGGACTACCCCCTCCCTGAAAGGGGAAGAGGTGGCAGGGGCGTCCGCCATGGTAACCACCCTTCCTTGAAGGGGAAGTGACCAAGATCCTTAGATCTTGGATGTGACAAGAAAGAAAAAAACGAGCAAGGGACAAGATATCCAGGGCAAAACAACTAAGAAATTCCCCTCTCAGACCACTCTTGGGAGGTTGCACCTGTGTCATTTCACACCCCAGAGCGATCAGTTGAGAGGTCACTTCAAAGATAAATAGGAAAAATAATCTCAGAAAATAGATACAGACACGTACTGTATCTCTAGACATGGAAGGCAGAAAAATGAGTACTAACCAACATAACAACACCCTAACGGTAAACAAAAAACTAATGTCGGTGGGGCAGACCTACAGCTAGAGGAGAACTAAGCGCACACGTTTGCATTCTCCATGATCATGCATAAAAATCCACTTTGGATTGCAGCTCCATCCTCTCGTTATATGGGGGCAGATGGGGCCCATGAAAAGCCCCTGGCAATTCACTGGCTGACCTTGAATTGACCTAGGTCATGGGCGGGACTCCTCTCATTAGTCCAGCCCTTGTAGGATGAGCTAGGATTGGCTAGGAAGAAATGCTACACTTCACGTGGCATGGGCCTCAGAAATGGAGGACTTTCAGAGTGTCGTCTGCTACCTAGCTAGTGAGCACAATTCCGTCCTGCAACCGAAAAAGTATTGTAACTACTGTGACTCTTCTATAAGTATGGGTAAAATTATGAGAGTCAGCAAAAATATAGACCATTAAAGTCACTAAAGTACTCGTTGATAAAAAATATCACACCCATGAATGATTATTTGACTGGTTATTTTGCATACAGTGATGCGTACATTGGACTTCCATCCAGTAGTCCCTTACACACAGTCATTTCATTATATTACTATTGAGCTCAGTGGAACTGACTTTCATAACTACATTCGTATTATCTTTCTGAGTAAGGATAGTGCAATCTTGAAGCTTGTCATTGCCCTAGTTTTCTGATATTTATTATTTGCCAAATATCGGCAGCTCACTTCTAGCTAGCTCTCGATGCAAGCGGACGTGCTTGCTGTTCATTTACTAGACCATTGTGCCGATTAATCAAGGTTTTGAAGTCCTATATTTGTTTGATTCTTGTGATGTACCTTGATTTATACCATTATGTCCACACCCCACACTGCTGCAGGCTCCAACAGCAGTAGTACAGTACAGGAAGGATGTTGTCCAGCGAGTTGTTCTTCCTATGGTCAGCTTTTAGGTGTACAGTACACAAGATCTGCTGAGGCATTGTAAATAATCACTGCCTTCTAAAGTTCACTGTCTTTATTTTCCAAGTAATTGCACTTACACTGAATGCTTTCCAACTTCACTGTTTTCACAAGCACTGGAGCTATACAAACTTTACTAACTGCAATTACACTTAATGCTTGACACTTCACTATTTTCACAAGTACCGAAAATATACAATCTTCACTGACACAGCACTCTCAAACTAAACCAAAAACCGACTGAACTAGTCTCTTACCCATCCTTTTATAAGCTTGCATTGTTCGAGAATGATCTACCTCTCCCCAGTCCTGGTGTATGCTAGAGAGGGAGCACAGTTACCAACTCGGAGACAACCAAAACATGCAAGTTTTCTTACAGTATATAGCACTATAAATTATTTTGCATACAAACTTAAATTCAATTGCATAATTTAATAATCGCGTAACTAAAACACTATTCAAGAAAAAGAGCAAAAAAAAAAAATGTATAACTTACGAAACAACTATGCTCACAAACAGCAGGCAATCTGGCAACTCTGACTTGTACCGGAACCTGCGGTAAATATCGGGAAACGTCGAGAATTCTTTAGCAATATCAAACTGGCAAATCTCGCTTCTTAACAATACAATGAGGGGAAAAAAAAATGAGAAGTTAACCTAGAGTGTGTGCTGCTAAATGAGCTTGATTAAACTACTTCCTTCACTCTGAGGATGTAAATAATTATATATTTTTTTTCAATGATTTTTTTTCCACCTCGGGGGAGACTGAACTGGATGATGATACAACCTTCACTAACCCCCTCAGTATGAGAGTTCTAAATGGTAAATTCATCTGGTAGCAAGAATAAAACTAGTTACATCATCGGACTGAAAAAGTTAGGCTTCTGACACCACCTCGTTCAGAGGCTCAAATAGTCTTACAAGGTCTTCATCTGGTACGTTTATGATTTATTTTACCATCTCTTCCATAAATTGAAGGAAGGAACATATATGATTTTCATTGCTAAACAAGTATGGGCTGTTCTAGTCAGGACTGTCCCTTTAATGCTCATGCAAGAGCTCCGTAGCGATATGTTAAATGCTTAAATTTACAAAATATTACATAGCAGATAATTACAAGGACGGTTAGTTCAACAACTGATGTTAATAATAAATAATAGGCAGGCCTTAATATATATAAGAGATCCGCTACAATGTCCAATAAACCAAACAGAAATTGTCAGGCGAAGTTGTGAAGCGTTGACACTCAGGTATCAAGTATACGATCATAAATCCTAAAATTATGCACATAAAAGGAGACATTCCTATTGGTAATGATTTTTCTAAGTAATATTTTAGTTATTTCAGTGGAATATGTAGCTAATGTATCTCATAGTTCGACACTGGAGTAAAGATAATCCACGACCATTCTATCTATCTGTCAATTGCCAGACGCCTCAATCCCGTTCGGAGTGGCAACAAACAAATCTCCTCCATGTCGCCCTGTCCCCCACCATTTCACTGCCCCGCTCCCAACTCACACACCCCTCTCTCATATACCTCTCCACCCCATCCCTCCATCTCGTCCGCGGCCTCCTCCTCCCTCTCCCCCCCTCCACCTCACTCACATACACTCTCTTCGTCAGTCTTTCACCCTCCATCCTCTCCACATGGCCAAACCACCTCAATGTATTCCTCCTAACGCTTCCTATCACATCCACATCAACACCACAACGCTCCTTTATATCCTCATTTGTCAGCCTGTTTCTCCATGTGACTCCACAGGCTCCTCTTAATTAACTCATTTCCACTGCTCTCACTCTTGAATTGTGCTCTTCCAGCAACGTCCAAGATTCACTTCCATACGTTAGAGTTGGTATCACAATACTGTCATGTAGTAACTTTTTCACTTCCATGCTCACTTCCCTGTTTCTTATCACTGCTTTCTAGGAACCAGCAACTTTCCTTCCCTGCTGTACCCTTTCAAGCACTTCACCCTCCAAACCTCCATCCTTACTCATCACACTACCGAAGTACTTAAACGTACTCACATTTTCCAATTCCTCACCATCCAACCTCGCTGTACATTCACTGACTTCACCTCTCTCAAAGACCATCTCTTTGCTCTTCCCTACATTCACCTTTAGATTCCGTTTCTTACACACTATCCCAAACTCATCCACCAAGCCTTGCAGCTCCCCTTCGTCTTTACTCAACAATACAGTATCATCTGCAAACAACAGTACAGGGCCACTCCAATATCCACTACCCTACCTTGTACCTTTTTTATTACCCCATCCATGTACAGATTGAACAACCATGGAGACATGACACATCCCTGTTTCAGCCCAACCTTCAAAGAGAAAAATTCACTCAGTTCTCCATCCACACGCACTGCAGCCTTAGCACCATCATACATACTCTTCACAGCATTCAACAACTTCCCATCTACTCCATATAGTCTTACTACTTTCCACAATCCTTGTCTATCCACCCTGTCATATGCTTTCTCCAAATCCATGAAAGCTGCATACAACTTCTTTCCCTTCTGTAGAAACTTTTCCACTAAAGATCTAAGAATGAATATCTGATCTACACAGCCTCTTCCCTTCCTAAAGCCTCCCTGTTCTCCAACTAATTTCCCTGTTATTTCCCTAACTCTGTCAATAAGTATTCTACCATACACTTTTCCTATTATACTAAGACAAATGCCCTTATAATTACCACACACTTCTTTTTCCCCTTTTCCTTTGTACAAGGGAATAATTATACCTGACTTCCAATCCTCCGGAACTCTACCTTCCTCCCAGGCCAATCTGCACATCTTCCACATCCATTCTACTACTATCTCCCCCCATGCTTCAACATTTCACCACACACTCCATCAATTCCTGGGGCTTTCCCCAATTTAACCTTCTTCATTGCATCCTCAACTTCTATCCTGCTGATTTCTTCCTGCCTTCTCACATCCCTCCTTCTCCCAGCCATTCCCCAGCCACTTATACTCGCATCACTTCCATCCTCTGTGTTCAACAATTCCTTAAAGTGTTCTCTCCATCTGCTCACTTTTTCTTCATTCTCCACTAGTATCTACCATTTTTATCTTTCACTCCCCTGCTAACTTCACTTCCACCCTGTCTTACTCTCTTCACCTCTTTCCAGAACATTTTCTTACAGTCCCTCCACTTTACACTCAAATTCCTTCCAAATTCCTCATCCACTCTCTTCTTACTCTCTCTTACTAATCTTTTCACTTCTCTCTTTCTACATATAACTCGCTCTTCTGCCTCTCAACTTCTTCCATGCCCCTATTTCTCATCCATTCATTGTATGCTTTCTTCTTTTATGCCACAGCCTGTCTCACCTCTTCATTCCACGACTATTACGAGCATAATAACCAGCAAAGAGCTGGTGTAGGACCAAGTTGGGAATGACCCAACATCCCGAAGGTCCCTCATTTCTGGGTAAGTGAGAAGTGAGAGTATCTTCTTGCTGAGTCAGGGCCACAGTCTATTCCTTGAGTGTGTGTGTGTGTGTGTGTGTGTGTGTGTGTGTGTGTGTGTGTGTGTGTGTGTGTGTGTGTGCACTACATCTCATCACTTAAGTATTCTCACATCCACAAGCTATTTTGGTAACTCCCTCTCAAATTCTGAACACCTGCTACCGAATTTCTTCTTCCAAGTCACTGTAGCGTGTGAAGGCATCGACGTTCTGCGATTTTGCTGTGATTCAGAGAATCCTAGGACACCATAAATGTTAACATGCATCATGATGACATTATGACCGAGAACAAATAACTTCATTTCATATTCCTGCCTTCAACGGATTAAATTCAAACCACAGAAACTCAGCACAGCCAAAGAGTCTAGTTTGTTACATTTGCATAACCTTCCTGGTCATGAGCAGCTTGACCTATCAACTACCAAGCAAAACATCAGTGAGCATCCAGACGTGTCTTCGAACATGTTCTGACAACACAGCTGGCAATGTACCTGGGTACATGTGCGATTATAAGGCAGTACTAAGACAGATGTATGCAAACATGTTTCACCACTGCTTCAAACTTACTAGCAGCAAAGGTGATGCGATGAGTGGGTCCATGCGAGGCAGCTAAGACTTTATCTTGATGTTGCCAACATGATAATTATGGACACTGCTGTTCAAAACATGCTTGCAACTTGTTCGTTACAGTGTTGTTGTTGTTTTTTTTTTTATAAATAACAGAACGGAGGAAGGAAAAACAAATGAATAAAAAAAAAATAATCCATACACCAGATTACTTGTGTCCTCTGTTCATCAAATATCTGTAACAGTTAGACTTGAACAGTTGTGGGTTGAAATTTGGAGGAAAACAACTCTGGGGAAGCGAGTTCCAGAGAGATGCAGTTCGGGGAATGAAAGAATTCTGATAGGCAGAAGTTCTGCAATATGGATGAGTGACATTCCAGTCATGAGCGCTACCAGATGCCCGTGTAGCATGAGGGAAGGCATGGAGAGGTGGCACCATGGACGCAACTTAGTCTGAGCATTTGCCAAAAAAATATCTGTAAAATAATGCAAGGGAGGCAACATTCCTTCTTACTTGCAGGGGAAGTAGTTTATATGTAATGGCAGGGTTGTTAATGATTCTAACAGCTTTATTCTGAATTTTGTCTAGTTGTCTTAATGCAACCTCTCCACAACCATTCCACAAGGGTGAGCAATATTCAAGCTGAGAGCGCACATGACTCTTATAAATTATAGCCAACTGCTCATCGGCGAAGAAGTTACGGACTCTGTACAATAATCCAAGTTTCTTTGAGGAGGCTTTAGCAAGTGATCTGACATGAGAGGTCCAGCTGAGGGCACTGTTAAGTGAGACACCAAGAATTTCAATACTTTTGGAGATGGGAATATTAGTAGCACTGAAGGTAATGTACGAATCTGGCAATATCTATCTATTAGTAAACTGTATATATTTAGTTTTACTAGCATTAAAAGAGACAAGGTTGTTTTGTCCCCATTCACTGATTGTAGATAGATCTTGATTTATGGAGATGGCTGTACTGAGTTGAGAGGTAGAGATATTAGACTTTGTTAATGGATGTCTGAGTGTGAATGAACTATGTAGAGTTGAGTCATCTGCATATGAGTGAATGGGATTGTGAGTGACAGATAAGAGATCATTAATATGAACCAGAAATAGGGTTGGCGCCAGAACTGATCCCTGTGGCACGCCGGCGTTAATTGAGTGGAAATTGGAATATACATCATCTACTTTTACTCTTATTTTCCTGTCACTAAGATAAGAAGAAACAAAGGAACAAAAGACGTTAGTCCATAGCAAGGGAGTTTGGACAGCAGGGAACGGTGCCATACTCTGTCGAAAGCTTTAGAGATATCAAGAGCTACTGCATGAGTTTCTCCAAAAAGATCAATTGATTGATGGATGGTATGAGTTAAGAGATTGAGTATGTCAATGGTGGATCTTTCGTGGCGAAAACCGTATTGTCTATCACTAATTAAGTTGTTGGATTCAAGATGTTTAACAATGTGCTTATTAATTAAAGTTTCAAATACCTTACCAAGAGAAGATGTGACAGCTATTGGTCTGTAATTGGAGGGGTCAGACGAACCCCCTTTCTTCGGAACTGGGTTGATATTGGCTTCTTTCCATGAATTGGGGAATAAAGAAGTACGTATGCATAGTCTGAATAATTTAGCTAGGACAGAGGCAAGTTCAGGGGAACACTTTTTCACAACAATTGGCGGAATTCCATCTGGGCCTGGAGCTTTGTTGGTAGGTAAATTGTCTAGGATGGATTTTACGTATCTTGTCTGTATTTTAAGTGGGGCAATTTCGGGAGAGTCAAGTTCCAGTACTGAGACATTCTGGTTGGTATCATCTATGGTAGAATTTCTGGCAAAGGTACTAGCAAAGATATCTGCTTTCCCACGTGGGTCATTTGTAATATTGCCATCTGAAGATTTTAGTGGGGGAATGGAAGATGACTTGTTAAAGTTATTATTGAAAGAATTAAGAGTTGACCAGAATATTCTATTGTCATTAGGGTTGTTAAGTAGTTTTGATGCTTGCTATTGAAGAAAGTTTGATTTAGATAAATTTAATACAGCTTTTGCATGATTTCTAGCAATTTTAAATTGGGAGAGTGATTACATGTTGCCAACACTTGTTTGAACACAAGTGTGGACGCACACTTGTGCATCCTAGACACTGCTCCACCTACAGTTTTCATCACCCATCCAATTCCCAACACACCAATGCACTTTATGCTCAAAGTATCTTATGATGCTTCGCTGTTGATAAAAGTTTCAGTCCCACCCAGTACATACTTCGTACATAGTAGTCACCATAGATGTTCTCTGTCAATAGAAGCATTTGTGCAGAGTGGAAAATCTGCCAGACACCACCAGAAACTGTCTCGTTTTCGTTTCATCAGGCTAAGGGGGTCTTACTTAAACTCTGGTGTTATTTTTCTGATCGATAATTACGATACTGGTTAGGCAAATACATTTAAAAAATGTAAATCACTCTTGTACCATTTCACCCAAAATATCGCCAAAAAAATAGTATATTTATTAAAATGCCGGGAATAGCGACTGAGGGCAACACAACACCCCCAGGAGGAGCCTACGGAGGGGCAGACAGAGCGTGACCCGACCCCCGGGCGACAGGGACATAAGTCCGCCCAGGGCCACGCGCCCCTATGACCCGGAACTCGTCCGGGGCCACGCGCCCCTATGACCCGGAACTCGCCCGGGGCCACGCGCCCCTATGACCAGAACTCGCCCGGGGCCACGCGCCCCTATGACCCGGAACTCGCCCGCCACCACCATAGCAGGAAAAGGAAACTACCTTGTGGGTGAGCTGGCCCTCGACAGGATCGGGTTGGAGCTATTACGGTACTCTAGCTCCAGGCAGCACCCCAGTGACGACTGGTAGCCTTGCCCTTCTTGAGAAGGCCTGCAGCCACTCACCCATTCTTCAGGAGATGGCCGCCTTCTTATTGAGATGGCTGGTAGCTGCTCTGAAGGTGCCCTTGAGACGGCCAGTAGCCACTCCCGTCTTCATATTGAGATGGCCGGTAGTTGCTCTGAAGGTGCCCTTGAGATGGTCAGTAGCTGCTCACCCCTCCTTCAGGAGACGGCCGGTGGCTGCTCCCGCCTTCATCTTGAGACGGCCGGTAGCCACTCCGGAGGTGCCCTTGAGATGGCCAGTAGCTGCTCACCTCTCCTTCAGGATACAGCCGGTAGCTGCTCACCTCTCCTTCAGGATACAGCCGGTAGCTGCTCCCACCTTCGTCTTGAGACGGCCGGTAGCCACTCCGAAGGTGCCCTTGAGACAGCCAGTTGCTGCTCACCCCTCCTGCAGGAGACAGCCAGTAGCTGCTCCCGCCTTTGTCTTGAGACGGCCTGTAGCCTCCCCGAAAGTGACCTTGAGACAGCCAGTAGTCACTTACCTCTCCTTCAGGAGATGGCCGGTAGCCGCTCCCCCACACAGGCCATGGCCAGTAGCCAGGCCCCTAAAAGGCCACGGCCAGTAGCTGGGCCCCTAAAAGGCCATGGCCAGTGGCCGGGCGCCTAAAAGGCCACGGCCAGTAGCCGGGCCCCTAAAAGGCCACGGCCAGTAGCCAGGCCCTATGGCAGGAGGCAGCCAGCAGCCGCTCCTCTGTCAGGTGCTGCCACACCCCCACGACGTGGTATCCTCCAGGAGGAGGGTCCCAGTCCCGAAGACGTGTGGAGAGGCCCTGTGCTATCCCCAGAGTTGTACTCCGCCCAGCTGGCTCTAGAGAGACCCTACCTGACGGACTCCGATGACAACAGACGCCGCAGCTCACTCCTGACGGCGTCCCCAACAGCAGGGAGCTGCAGTCACTGGGCCCCTGCGGCCACCCCCAGGAACCCTGGGCGAGGCCTCTCCCCACCCCGACGCCTACGACCCTCAGCCTCCATCAGGCGCCTAAGTGCGCATTTCAGGGAGGTGTTCGGCCCCTGCCCTGAGGGCCGCACTCCAACCCCCAGCCCTGACAGTGCAGGGCCCTTCACCGCCCCTAGCCCCGGATGAGAGAGGATGCCCCTACGAGTGATTCCGTGGCTGCTGGATACAGAGGCCACAGGCGAGACTCAGCCCCCATCAGGAGTCGGGCTGTGAGTCCTTCCGCTGCCCCACTAACCTTCCCACAGCCCCACCGACAGTAAGTGACAGTGAATAGTGCAGTGGTAGTGTGATAGTGACTAGAATATCGGGCAGGTGATATCCAATAGAATATAAGTCCAAGGTTTAGTAATATGTGCTAATCAAGATCCGGGCAAACAGTGACACAGTGAGAGTAAGAAGAGAGATTTAATAAGAGTGCAGTGATTTCAGTAAACATCAGACTCGGCCTTTATAGTATAATTCCTCTGCACTACAAGACCAGTGTTATACTTGCCCAGCCTAAGTACAGCTTCTATTTCCCTCCAAATGACAGCGAGCTATTCCCCCTGCCTGAAATAATACGAACACTATTTAATGTGCCATTCACCTGCTATCCTGAACTATAGACCAAATAGTATCCTGCGCGATCCTACGATATCAGTATATGGCTTATAATTACCCAGATTCCTGTTGTTCTGACATCTACCTGTTCCAAAAATAGAGTTAGTCAATACACGTGTAAGGTTGTTGCCTTGAGTTTTTGTGTCCTGCCTCTCTCTTACTTGTCTAAGCTTCGGTCTAGAAAGAGAACCCGGCTGCATACTAGGCGTTCACGGGACGGGATGCTGACCCTTAAACACCTAGCATCACATTTATATATTCTTCCCTAAGAAGGTTAGGACAATATCTGCCAGTAAGACTGTTTTTGGATGGTAAGAAGTAAAAAAGGCGTATAAATATTGGCATTTGTAGATAATCTGACTTCTACAAAAAATGGCACAATGGTCTGTCCGTAGTTTAATATTCATTAGACTCTAAAATGTTACGGTGTATCGAAGCCTAGCGCTGCCAAACGTACGAGGCAAGCATACACAGCTAATGGAGTAGATCAGTGGGAGTAAAGACCAGACAGACGGCTGTTTTGGTTTGCCCGAAAAACTTGTACCGGAGGCAGGATCTAAATATCGACATGCTTTCTTGAAGTAAAGTAAGTTTTATTCTTACTCACAGGGAGTTTAATTTGTTAGTATGAATTATAACCAACTTTCGTTATTGGTTCAAGATATACATATATATATTTCTATGCATGCATAAACAAGGCTGCAACTGCTGTGAAATATTTTTTGTTGCTATATTTTTTCATGCTGCATTGACACAGCGCTGTTTTAAAGAGAAGAAAGAGCATATTTATATTTATATTTTACACTATGTAAGATGCATGAAAAAGGACATTCAGTTATTGCCCGACATGTGATTTTCTTTCCATCTAAAAAATTAAAATATTGGTGACATCTGGCATTTCTCTAGCCTCGCGAACGCTCCTCTTATGCCATACTCCTTTTCCATGTCAGTATCAGAGACAAACACGT
>NC_137050.1:37250145-37257645 GCF_032717465.1 Coenobita brevimanus
AGTGTCCAGTGCAGGACCGGCCTATACCGACCGAAGTGGGAACGATACAGCCTATGTATCTCTACCAAGTGGCTTAGGCTGTCTGGTAGAGATTGTATGCAGGGTGGGAAGTGTTTGTAAGTGTAATTGTAGTGCTGGAGTCGCTTTGAATGTGTGTGTAGTCTGTGAACCAAGTGTAATCGGCCTGTGCAAGCAGACTGGGTGCAAGCATACATTATTGTATGCGACACTGGTTCAACCACAGCACCCCCTATGTCCGTCAAAGCAATCCGTGGTCGAAAGAAAGCTCCCAGAGTTTATTACCGGGGCGGGGCGCGAACCCTTGTTCTTCAGTGTACAAAAACGCACACTTTACCACTGTACCACAGAGTCTCTCTCTCTCTCTCTCTCTCTCTCTCTCTCTCTCTCTCTCTATATATATATATATATATATATATATATATATATATATATATATATATATCCGACGATCGTTTGGGTGTGTGTGTGTGTGTGTGTGTGTGTGTGTGTGTGTTTTGTGCGAGGTTTTGTATATATATATATATATATATATATATATATATATATATATATATATATATATACAAAACCTCGCACAAAACACACACACACACACACATATATATATATACATACATACAAAACCTCACACACACACACACACACACACACACGATCATAGTATCTCTCTCTCTCTCTCTCTCTCTCTCTCTCTATTATATATAATGAGACATTGCAAGGCCGCTGCTGAACAATCACCCCCCCCCAACCTTCTCCACGAATTCTTTGACTGAGCCAATCTCTGCCATGTTTTCCCTGCAAACTTCTCTTTCTCATCTCTCCACCTCCTGTCTGACCTTTTTCTACTATGCTTACAATCTCCTGAAGTTCAGTAAGTCAGTCTCTTGCTCCACCAGTTTTCCCTTATTCTTGCTATATGACCTCCCCACCTCCATTTCTGTTCTCTTATAACTTCTATAATGTCTTTGGCTTTAATCTGTTCTCTCACCAAAGTTATCTTTTTCTGTCTCATATGCCCAACAATGACGTTTCCATTGCTCTTTAAGAAAAGATTAGTTGATCTGCCGTTGATTCTTTCAGTTTCCTGTCTCACAACCGTACGTCATAGCTGGGATCATACATCTTGACATATTTTTCGTTTCATACATACGGGCAAGCTACTTCTCATGATGTCTTTCCGTTAACCGAAAGCTTTCCATCTAACTGCAATGCCTCTTTTTATTTCGTTTTCATGGTCTTCCGTTAGTTTTAGTATTTGCCTCAAGTAATTGTACTCCTTGACTTCTTCAATAACTTCTTTGTTTGTACTGATGACGCTCTTTTGTGTAGGCTATTTGGATTAAACTTTACTTTAGTTTGACTCCGATTCATCTTTAGCCCTACTTTGAAACTTTTTTCTATTTTGGTCAATTAACAATTCTTGCAATGTCTCTGCTGTTTCTGAGATTAGGACAATGACATCCGCAAATCTTAAATGATATAGGTTTTCTCCATCTATGGTTACTCCTTTGATCTCCCAGTCTAACTCTCCGAAAATACTTTCTAGGCATGCTGTAGATAATTTTAGTGACATTTGATCTTCCTAACGCACTCCATTCTCAATCTTATTTTTTTCCGAGTCTTTATGTAATTTAACTGTGATACAATACTTCTTTTTTTTATATATCCTTTCGAACAATTTTACAATGTTCTCATTTACTCCGTGTTCCGGCAATGAATTTACAATTGCTATGTGCTGAGTTTGGAATCAACAAAATTTAAGCACAGTGGTTTATTATATTTTGTAGTTTTCTCAGTTAGCTGATTCCTTGTGTGTAGATGGTAAGCAGTCGAATACCCGCTTCGGAATCCTGCTTGTTCATGAAGTTGATTTTCTTTCAAATTTGTTATTATTTTGTTCGTAAAAGACTTTAGTGAAGAGTTTATAAATAACTGGCAATAAGCTAATGGGTCAGTAGTTACTAAGATCTTTTGATTCGCCTTTCTTGTAAAGCAAAAGTAACAGTTTCGCTACACCATGTTTTGGTAATTTTCTTCTATATACACTGAATAAACAACTGGGCGAGACTGTTTTGTACTTCTACTCCTGCATCCGACAGTAAATCTGCTACTGTTTCATCGCTTGGGGCCTTCCCACGTTTCATACTTTTAAGAGAAATTTGTATATCGTCTGGTGTTACCTCAGGTGATTCATTTGTGTCAACTGAAACGTTAGCTATTGTCACACTTGTCTTTGATGCATACATTTCTTTGTAAAATTCTTCAACTCTGTTGACCATCCTATTCCTGCATTTAATGACTTCACCTCTTTTGTCTTTCAGTCATATAATTCTTTGTTTTCCTATAGGCTTTTTACTTCGGACCTGTTTTAGAACTTTTCCTTTTTTGATGGTTTCATTGAGCTGATTCATGTTTCTCTCTTTTTTTTTTTTTCCCCTCTCTGTTTTGTTGATATGTTTACTAAATTCCGTTCTTTGTTTCAGCTCCCTCTGTTTTTACTTTCATCTTCTTTCTTCATTTCATGAGCACCAGGGTCATTCTTCAGTGCCTTTTGACTTTGTATTAGCTTTCCCTACTACCTCCACTGATCCTCTTAGTGCTTTTGTTAATCTGTCATTAACCTTATCAATGTCACATTGAGCATAACTTAGAGCATGATTATTTTCTGTTCGTTATTTCTAGTTGAAAGTCTACCTTGTTTTCATCCATCCATCCATCATCCAATCATATGTTGTCCCATAGAGGAGCGTAGGAACCCGGGGCTATGCAAGTTGGTCCTGACATTTAAGATTAGAGTGACCAGCCTCACTCACCCCTGAGTTGCATTACGTGAGCAATAAACCTCAACCATCCCTTGGATATAAACCTACACAGGCTCAGTCCGATTGGAGCACCTTAATTACCAACTAAGCACTAGGCACCATAATTTAGTTATATGGTTACCACCCAGCGTAGTAAATGGTTTCCTAGTGTACAGGAAACCATTTGGCTTGTCATTCAGTGTAGTCACCCATAGGCAGAAGGAAGAGGAAAGAATGAAGGAAAGAAAGACAGAAGGGGAAGGATGGAAGAAAGGAAAGGGGAGACACCCAAAGCAGCACTACATCGAGTGAGTGGATGGTGAGGACCCCCATTTCACTTAGTTTTATTGGGCATAGCTTTTTATATTTAATAAGCTTCTTTCTTTCACTTTTGAAACTGAATCTGGTTTTGCAACCTACCGTTGTATGGTCGCTTCCTACATTTACTTTGCTGAAAGTTGTGACAGTTATGATCATGTTATCCTTATCTGCTAGAATGAAGTCGATTTCATTTTTCGATGCTGCATTTGGACTTCTCCAGGTCCATTTTCTCCCTGTTCTTTGTGAAAGAATGTGTTCAGTATTCTTATACATTTCAGCAAAATTCACTACCATTTCACCTCTGTTATTCCTTTCTCCCACTCCGAATTTTCCCGTACATTCTTCTCCATTATTCGATTTCCCAACTTTTGCATTGAAGTCTCCCGTAAGTACAGTATCTGTGCTCTTTTCTTCTTCCAGAATCTAAATGTCATCATAGAACGATTCGATTCCCTCATCTGAGCCTTGAGAAGTCGGTGCATATACTCATACTACTTTCAGTGTGTAGCTTTTGCCGCGTATAATTATAATCCATGCTACTATGTCAGATACACTGTTACATTTAACAATGTTCTCGTCAAGATTTCTGTTAATTAGCAGTCATACACCATCATCCCTTTCATTTTGCCTTATTAGCAATGTAGGTTTTCGACGTCTTGGAGCTGACTTTTTTTTTTTTTTTCTGTGGATTTCGAATCCCAACTAATGTTTTCCAATTCAGTCAATAAGGTATCAAGTTTGTAATCATCAGCGAAGATTCTTATTTTGTATGTGTAGATTTTCATGGATTCCAGTTTGTTTAATATCCCTGGCTGTGAAGTGCTGAGAACCTACTAACTTTCTGTGGCACACTGCCCTTATATATATTGTACACATATATATATATATATATATATATATATATATATATATATATATATATATATATATATTGTATATATATATATATATATATATATATATATATATATATATATATATATATATGCCTTTATATATATTGTATATATATATATATATATATATATATATATATATATATGCCTTTATATATATTGTATATATATATATATATATATATATATATATATATATATATATAGATAGATAGATAGATAGATAGATAGATAGATAGAGAGAGAGAGAGAGAGAGAGAGAGAGATAATATATATATATATATATATATATATATATGTGTGTGTGTGTGTGTGTGTGTGTGTGTGTTTATGCTTCAACCACGCCCAAACCAAGATCCAGAGACCCTCAGACCCATATTATATTCTGAATCAGGGTGACCCAAGGATGGCCTTAGGGGGGTCAAAATTCAGTCTGATTCATTTGAGATCACTGGTAGAATGTTCGCCTTTTTAACCCAAGAAATGCTGGGTACACCTGCTGCCAAATTTTTGGCGTGGAGACTCACATGACCTCCAGTTCGGACATGGGTTCTGTGACCTCCGAGGTCATTTGAGGTCACGGTAATATTAAACAAGTGAGCACAAATACTGTGCGTTAGTCTGTGAAAGTTGAAATAGAAAGTTCCTGGACCTCTTATAAACCCTCCTCAAAAGCATAAGAGGTACATGATCATTCTGGAGTAGTAAGATTGAACTAGAACAAATAGGATCAGAGTGCTCTCCTTTATGGCTTGGCAACGCCTGGTACCCCTGTTAGTTTAGTATATTCAGTGATATATATATATATATATATATATATATATATATATGAGAGGGAGTGTGTGTGTGTTTTATGTGTCCGACTCTGGGCATAGGCTTCACAGCCTGCTCGCAAGGCCCAGTAGTCCTCCTACATACCATACACCTCTCTACATGTCACCACTTCGGCGCTAACACCCACCGTCCATATTGAATACATACTAAGGCTGTCTCATACAGGACTGGTGTACTGGTATTAGCGTGGATACTTTTATGAAATGTCGGCTGGTCATCTGGTAGATTAGGAAAGTCTGCTTTTTATGAAATTTAAATCCATAAACTGTTCCCTGCCTCAGCCAGGATTAGAACCTGGGTCCATCAGGACTGCAGGCCGCCTCTCTACCGATTCAGCCACCGCCTCCCTCAATGTGTGTGTGTGTGTGTGTGTGTGTGTGTGTGTGTGTGTGTGTGTGCGTGCGTGTGCGTGTGCGCGCGCGCGCGCGCGCGCGCTTGCCAGTGTATCTGTTCGTGCCACTATTCTCTCAGACAGCAGTACCAGGACTCGCACAGTTACCCAGGCATTAAGATTCACACTCATTTTCAGTGTGATATAATCATACTGTAATAATTCAGCCCAGCGAGCGTGGCTGTATACTGTTAAGGTTTCTTGGAATTTCAGGCAAGTTATTATAATAAGTGAGAATAAAAGTCATAGAAATGTCGCTATGGATAGAAAGGTGTTATGGTGGATACGAGGCTAAGTATGCAAGAGTGAGAAAGTTCCAATCTACCTTACTGTACTTCATTCTTCTCATGTCGCAGTTTGACTCAGTGTAACATATACTTTCATAAGTTGCTTTAACTAAAGCATCCATACCTTTATGAAGCGTTACAGGACATAACTTCATCGTAACTGCCGTTTATTGTCAGTATTCAGTTGAAGTCTAAGGTAATGGCGCAAATATTTTCAAGTTACACCCTCTGAAAATCCTTGATCTTGCATTTGACTTTTCAAGGTCACTCAAGGTCAAGGGTGATGGTGCCAAATGAAAGCCCATATGAGACTTTATATATCTTGATAAGAGTAAATATCTCTGTCTTCAACGAGCTTTGTGTTATAACCCCCTGAATATCCCTTACCTTGAGTTTGACCTTTCAAGGTCACTTACGGTCAAAGGTCATGGTACCAATTAAAAACCTATAATGGACTTCCTGTACGTTGACAATAGTAACTATCTACCTTCAACGAGTTTCGAGTTGTAGCCCCCTGAATATCCGTAACCTTTGACCTTTCAAGGTCACTCAAGATCAACGGTTTTTTGTGCCAAATGAAATCCCATATTACGAGTTCCTATATGTTCTTAATAGTAAATATATCTATCTTAAACCGGCTCCAAGTTATAGCCCTTTGAAAATCCGTGACCTTGATTATGACCTTTCAGGGACACTCAGTTACCTCCAAAATTTATTTACTTTCTTTTGGGACCAGTGCCCACGTATTCTGAAAGTTTCATGCAATTTCATTTAGCCGTTTTTCCGTAATGTTGCTAACAAACAAACAAACAAACTCGACCAAAAACAATACCTTGCAGGACTCCGTTGGGGCGAGGTAACAAACTATACAAGCACATTTTTTTGGCAACTTTTCTCAGGCAACTCGGTCTTGGTGTGTGGTGACTTTGCAGGGTTGCTGGCGAATATTTTCTTTGCATGTACGACTGCAAAGGTTCGTATTGCAGCATTTATCTAAGAGACTCCAGGAGCATATCTATCCATCTATCTATCTATAGCCCGACGCCCTAATCCCGCAAAGGGTGGCCGCAGACAAAACGCCTCCAAGTCGCTCTGTCACCCACCATTTGACTACCCTCCCCCCAACTCACCCCCCCCTCCCTCATATACCTCTCAACTCCATCCCTCCACCTCATCCTCGGTCTACCTCTCCCTCTCCCTCCCTCCACCTCACCTACATACACCCCCTTAGTCAGTCTTTCATTCTCCATTCTCTTCACATGTCCAAACCACCTCAGTGTATTTCTCCTAATCTTCTCAACCACATCCACAGCCACCCCACAAAGTTCCTTCACTTCTTCATTCGTCAACCTGTCCCTCCACGTCACTCCACATGCTCCTCTCAAGTAACTCATTTCCACTGCTCTCACTCTTGACTTGTTCCCCTCTTGCAAGGTCCGTGCCTCGCTTCCATACGTCAGGGTAGGGATCACAATACTATCATGCAGTGACTTCTTAACTTCCATACTCACTTCCCTATTTCTCATCACTGCTTTCAGTGTACCAGCGACCTTCCTTCCCTGCTGTACCCTTTCAAGCACTTCATCCCCCAAAGTTCCATCCCTACTCATCAGACTACCCAAGTACTTGAATGCACTCACATTCTCCATATCCTCACCATCCAACCTCACTGCACACTCTGTGACTTCATTCCTCTCAAACACCATAACTTTACTTATGTTTACATTAACTTTCATATTCCTCCTCCTACACACTGTCCCAAATTCATTCGCCAAACCTTGCAACTCCCATTCATCTTCGCTCAACAGTACTGTATCATCAGCAAACAGCAACACCGGAAGCTTCCAAATCTCACTCTCATTCATTAGAGCCACCCCCACATCCACTGCCCTACCCTGCACCTCCTTTACAACCCCATCCATGTATATATCAATTATAAAATTGCTGTG
>NC_137050.1:37260145-37295145 GCF_032717465.1 Coenobita brevimanus
GGACTAGCAATAGAATATGGTGCTAGTCACGGAGAAGTTATATAGAAAGTATATGGGCTTTTTTCTTGCCATTCACCTATTATACATAGAATAAGTTCTAAAAGGACGAAAACCTTGGTCAGGTTAAGTTGACAAGAGTAAAATAAATAAATAAATAACCAGATACAGGAGTGTTTTACAAATCTGCTAATGATAATGATGATGATGATCATCATCATCAACATTATCATCATCGATCGTCATTTTCACCGTCATAATGATCATAACCTGAAGAGGGTCCAGGACGGGTCAAAACTGTTATATCCACAGAAAAAAACATTTTTGTCTAATTTGTGACTATAATTCTTCCATGAGGAGAAACACCTTCCACATCTAATTTCATGGAATCTAGGAGTATCGCTGCCTCTTATATAGGACTATCATGCGAGAGTCAGTGAAAATATTAGTAAAAGAATAAGACGCCTCTGAGTGAATGAAGCGAGTGAGAGAGATGGCAGGAGTAGTCAAAAGGAAGAAATGTTTCACAACTAGGGTAAGTATAAGACAGTGTGAGTTTTCGAAAAATTAGAGGGAGAAAAGAGATGATTGTTAGAAGAAAATGTTAGACAGAGATGAAAATCATTAAACAGAGAGAGAGAGAGAGAGAGAGAGGGTGAAGAGTGTGGAATTATGCATACCGGTACTACTGCTGCTAGTGACCTTGGGATAGTACCCCGACTCTTGGTATTGATGTTGTGGCTATGGCAGTGTTTGTAGCTGTTGTGGTGATTGCTATTGGTGTGGTTGCTGCAGCTGTAGTTGTTGTTGATGGCTATTATATATAAGGTAGTTGTTATTGTAGGAGTTACTTTTGTAGTTGTGCTCATTGCAGTTGAGATTGTTCTTATTGTAGCTGTGGTTATTGTATGTGTGATTGTCAGGGTTGTAGGTGTGGCTGTTGTGACTACTGTTGCTGTAGGTGTGATTGTTGTGGCTGTTATTACTATAGGTCTGGATGTTGTGGTTGTTGTTGCTGTAAATGTGGTTGTTGTGATTGTTGTTGCTGTGGGTATCGTTATTATGGTTGTTCTTGCTGTAGGTGTGTTTGTGGTTGTTGTGCTGTAGATATGTTTAGTATGGTTCTTATTGCTGTAGGTGTGGTTGTTGGTGATTGTGGTGGGCTCTGGTTGTGGGTGTTGCTAATGGTGTTTTTTGATGGTTATGGTTGTTACCCTTGCACTTGTAATGATTGTTGGAGGTGGAGTGGATGTTGCCGTGGATAAGGCTAACTTAACTGTCGTCGTTGCGGTGGTGTGACTGTGGTGGCTGTGGTTGTTTTACCACATCATTAACAATATCCAGAACTACAGAGTTCTGGATATTGTTAATGGTATGGTGATTGTGGATGTATTTGTATTACTGTAGCTGTGATTATTACTGTTGTTGTTGAATGTGGTTCAGATTGCTAATCCCTTAGTTGTTGTTGTGGATGTGGTGTGACTTTGTGTGGTTTATGTTGTAGTGGTCTTACTGGTCCTTGTAGTTGGTGCGGATGCCATTATGGTTGTGAGGTTGTGGTTGCTGTTGTTGTTCTTGTGGTGTGTGTGTGTGTGTGTGTGTGTGTGTGTGTGTGTGTGTGTGTGTGTGTTGATGTTTTTTTTTTTTTGAGGTAATAAACAATGCAGTGTCATCGTATTGTGTGATTGTTAATATGATTGTTACGGTTGCCTATATGTTGGCGATTGTTGCTGTAGTTGTTGTGGTAGTTGTTTGTTGTGGTAGTTTTCCGGTATTATTTTTTTTTATGAGAGGAAGAAGGAACCAAAGGCCACGAGCCTGCAATAACTGTTCCTTCCAAGAGACAAATAAAATACAAGAGAAAGCCAACTTCAAAATCGGATCATTTCGAGATACCTGGACACACTGCGTTTGAAAGACTGGAGATCATAGGAAGCAGGAAATACAGACAGAGAGAGACAGATCCAGAGTTGACCTGTTGCATAAATGAAGGACTGGGAGTAACGGTTAACTCTTGCATTAGAGAGCTGGACAGAAAAGGGATGAGAGTTTGCTGCTAGACGGGTGCTATCCGCCCGTCGTATAGGTGGAGGAATGCAAGCAGGCAGTTCAGAGAAGCAGTGACCATTGAAGTAGTGATAGAAAAGAGATAAAGATGCAACACTGCGGCAATGAGACAGAGGTTGAAGGGAGTCAGTAAGAGGAGGAGAGTTAATGAGACGAAAAGCTTTTTACTCCACCCTGTTGAGAAGAGCCGTATGTGGGGAACCTCCCCACACATGAGAGTTGTACTCCACACAGGGGCGGATAAAACCCGTGTATAGAGTCAACAACTGTGAAGGGGTTAAGAAGGAACGGAGTCGGCTTAGCACACCTAATCTCTTGGAAGCAGATTTTACAAGAGATGTAATATGATCTTTCCAAGATGAGTCCCGAGTAAATGAAACCTCAAGCATGTTCATGGATGATGCAGGATTAAGCTGAATATTATTAAATATTAGTGGGTACATCTGTGGAAGATTTTGTCGGGTTGATAGGTGTAAGAACTGAGTCTTTGATGCATTAAAAACTACAAGATTATTTTTACCCCAGTCAGAGATACGAGCCAAGTCAGACATTCGGCGTGCCATAGCCTCATCCCTTGTTTGTTGGAGTAACTGCTGAGATGTGCGTTGCGGGAACCGAATTGAAAGGTTTGTCTTTGTTGCAGAAATTATGGGTATTGTGTTATTGTGGTAGTTGGTGTGGTGGTGCGGTTGTTTGGATAATACTGCTGCGTCAGTGGTTGTGATTGTTGTAGTGACAGTTGATGTGAATGAAAGATAATGTATATGGCAGTAGTATATACAAAGTGGTTGTGATTGTTTCTGTGGTAGCGGTGGTTGTTTTTCTGGCGAGGGTGAATGCTATTGTGGTTGTGGATATAGCTGCACAGTACGTGTGGTTGTTGTTCTTTCTGTACTTGTTGTGCTTGGTGGAGTGGTCGGTTGTGTGAATATTGGCTGGTTGTGTTAGTGGTGGTTTATATGGCAACACAAGGTGAACACAGTGGTAGATGTGGTAGCTGGATGTGATGGTAGTAATGTGGTGGTGGTGGTGGTGATGGTGATGATGGTGGTCGTGGTGGTGGTAGTGATGGTGTTAGTTGGTGTTGTTAGTGTTGATTATGACTGTTGTTCATCTGTTAGCGTCATTGTTATTTTTTGGTTATTTAGTATTGTTGCTGGATCTTTGTTGTTGTTGAGTGTGATTAATATTGATTTGCTGCCAATACTGTTCATTACATCGGTGTCGTATTTTTTTGTGTGATTCATTGGTTGTGATTGCTGTTTTTTTTGTTTTGTTTTTTATTCCTTGTCTGTTGTATTACTGGTTATCACTTTCGGTTACTGATCGTTGTTGTCCATATATTATTGATTATTACTGTGATACTTGCTGGTCTTTTGTTTCTGTTATCGTAGCTGATGTTGTGTTGTTCATCAGAGGCTGATTGTTATTGTTCACTTCTCTAATCCTTTGGCATTATACATTCTGTTCCAGCAATATTCAGACGATTTTATTCATTTCTAACACACTTTTCGAACTAGAGGGATATTGTATATCTTCACTAAAAAAAGATCTTTCTCTAGTTGAATGAAAACGTCTGACTTTTGTCTAGAGGTCTTGGGTTCGATTCCCAGCTGGAGCGTCAAAAACTTCCCATATATATATATATATATATATATATATATGCATAATGTTAATCAGCCTGTAATATTCTACTGCAGGACAAAGGCCTCTCCCATGATTTTGTCTGGGAGGAAAACAACCAATATCCCCTTCCTTGTGACCCGGGGGGGTGGGGGGGTGGGGAAGTGCTTTTATTCTGGCTGCTGCTAATAGACCTTTCTAGTATGGTTGTACTCAAGCTTGCTCACTACTTTATGGTAGAACACCACCAACGGGCTCGTCTCCATCCCCAAAAGGCCACTACCACCTTTTCCAGCTGGGGATGTGGCTTTTAAGTAAGTCTCAAGAAGAGATGAGGGATGAGGTGGTCTGGCGAAAGGTCTTCTAATAGGTCTAATGAGAACAGGACTGATCACTTTACTTCTCCGTGCATCTTTGTAACATCATCTGGTATCTTGCTAGGGGTAGGTAAATGCGACGAAATACCACAATTTTCTGACTATGCTGTCCTTCTTGCTAGCGATGTAATATATCTTCATAAATACTGGTGATCCTACTACTGTTACTGGTTACATCCTAATTTATCGCTTCAGTACTTGTAACTTGATAAGTACAGCAGAGTATATGAACTAACGAATATCTGATTTCATCACCATTTGTACCAGTCTTATCTTTTTCATCATCATCATCATCATCATCATCATCATCACTGCCACCACAATTGTTCTGCCAACTTCTATAAATTTCTTTTTCACACATAGGCTGCGTAGGACAATACAAACACAACGAACAGTCATCATCATCATCATCATCATCATCAGCTGTGCATCGCAACCATAATTTCCTCAGCTTCCATACTCTCTCTCTCTCTCTCTCTCTCTCTCTCTCTCTCTCTCTCTCACACACACACACACACACACACATATAAAACCAGTTTCAATTCATGTTGTTAACAAAATCATAAAACTATTGTACAAAGCGTACAGGTAGACAGGGACGCACCTAGAGATTTGGGGGCCCGGGGGGCTAGGATCTATGCGGGGCCCCCCTCCTGGAGGAGGGCCCCGCAAAGAACCTAACCCCCCTAATTCCCAAAACTTATCTAATATCATCAGCCGGGATTGTTGGGATGATATATATATATATATATATATATATATATATATATATATATATATATATATATATATATATATATATATATATATATATATATATATATATATATATATATATATATACCTAGGCTGCTTCCCCCAAGGAAAGGGAGGTAGCCGAGACAGGACGACACACTCCCCATTTACTCATCCATTCAGACACATTCATTCGCATCTTAGCCCCAGAGGGGAGAACGGACAGATCCTCACCGCACCACACCGCACAAGGGTCAACTGTGCAATGCAATCAGTGACATCCGCAGCAGGGCCCGACAGCAGAACTCGTTTACCCCTGCCACATCATAACAGACCCATCCCCTTACCCGCACCCGACCTGACTAGCTGATCAGACCAAATGCGGGAGAATATCCCCTCAGGGCTGCGTCATCACTTATTCATTCACAATTTCTCTCCATTTCTTTCTGTCACCCACAGCCACTCTTCCTTGCTCAACAGACATCCCTCTTGCATCCAGCGTTCTCTTCACACTGTCCATCCATCCTATTCGTGGTCTTCCTCTCAGCCTTACACCTCTCACATCAGATCTAGTTATCTTTTTCACCAATCGCTCATTATCCATTCTCTCCATATGCCCAAACCATCGCAACACCCTCTGCTCAACTCTACCAGCCATCTCCCGAACAACTCCAGTTCTCCTTCGCACTTCATCATTTCGCACCCGATCCATACACGTCACTCCACACATACTCCTCAGACACCTCATCTCCATTACATTCAAACTTTTCCTCTCTGCTACACCCATATTCCATGTTTCAGCCCTATATAACGCAGTCGGTACCACAACACCCTCATACAGCCTTCTCTTTACATCCATTCTAAGCGAACGACATTTAAACACTTTTTTCATTCCTCCCAGCACCTTTCCTACTTCATTTATTCTAAATTTCACTTCTGCATCTATTCTTCCATCCACAGCAACATGTAACCCTAGATATTTAAAACAATCTACCTCCTCAAGCAACTCGCCATTCAAAACTATATTCATCCCTCTACCATCTATCAACCTCGTACACTTCATCACTTTACTCTTATTCTCATTTACTTTCAATTTCCTCCTTTCACACACCCTTCCAAACTCCTCTACCAGCTGTCTCAATCTCTCCTCTGAATCAGCCACCAGTGCAGTATCATCTGCAAACAGCAGCTGCTTCAGATTCCACTCTCCACCATCAACATTCACCAGACTCAGACCTCCACCTAAAACTCTTGCATTCACCTCCCTTACAACACCATCCATGTAAATATTAAACAACCAAGGCGAACATCACACATTCCTGTCGCAGCCCCACTCTCACGGGAAACCAATCACTCACAGCATTTCCCACTCTTACACACGCTCTACTATTTACAAAAAAACTTTTCGCCCCTTTTAGTAACTTACCATCAAGTCCATACAATCTTAAAACAGTCCACAAAGCCTCCCTATCAATTCTACCATATGCTTTCTCTAAATCCATAAATGCCCAAAACACATCCTTGCCTTTCGCTAAATACTTTTCACACACTTGTCTCACAGCAAACACCTGATCAACGCATCCCCTCCCTCTCCTAAAGCCACACTGCTCATTACCAATCACTCCCTCTGTACGCTCTCTAACTCTCATAATTAACACTCTACCATACATCTTACCTACAACACTCAACAGACTTATACCCCTAAAGCTAGTACATTCATACTTATCACCCTTGCCTTTATACAGCAGGACCACACAAGCACTTGCCCAGTCAATTGGCACCATACCTTTCTCAAAGCACACATTCAACAATCTTACTAACCAGTCAACAATAGTCACTCCACCACCCTTCAGGCATTCCACAGCACACCTATCCATACCTGCAGCTTTCCCTATTTTCATCTCCTTTACTGCCTTCTCCACTTCCTCCTTCGTGATCAAAGAATCATTCAACTCTCCCAACACATTTATTCCTTGCACCCTTCCATCCGCCACAATCTCAGCCATCCTTTCCTCCTCTACATTTAACAATCTTTCAAAATACTCTGCCCATCTCTTCCTTACTGCATCCATCTCAATTAACATCCTTCCATCCTCTGCTTTTACTCGTTCTTCCTTCCCAGACTCTCCCTTTCGCACCCTTTTCACCTCCTTCCAAAACATTTTCTTATTCTGTTGAAAATTCTCTGTCAGCCGCCTACCCCACCTCTCATCTGCTGCCACTTTAGCATCACGCACAGCCCTTCTCGCTCTATTCCTCTTTTCCTTATACCTTTCATATGACATCTCATCCTTCCTCTGCAGCCACACTTCATATGCACGTCTCTTCTCAGCCACAGCCATACTTACTTCCTCGCACTACCATTCACTTCCTTTTCTTACACCACCACCCACACGTCTCACACCACACACCTCTTCTGCATGCCTTACCACAGCATTCTTAAACAACTGCCATTCCTCCTCCACGCTGCCATTTTCCTGATCTTTCACTGCGTTCCACTCATCTTTCAATTTCTCCTGATACTCTATCTTTTTCTCTCTTTTATCCAACTCACTCACTTTCAAAACCTCCCTGCTACACCTAACCCTCCTAGCTCTCACCCATCTCTTACCAACTCTTAATTTTCCCTCCACCAGGTAGTGGTCAGACATACCTCCACCCTCCCCTCTCAGAACTCTCACATCCAACAATCTTCCTATTACATTCCTAGACACAACCACATAGTCCATCAATGCTCTATCAACAACCCTTCCACCCTCCTGTCTCACCCATGTATACTTATAAATATCATTCTTCTCAAACAGCGTATTCCCAATCACCATCTCTCGCTCAACACACATCGCCATCATTCGTTCCCCATTTTCATTTCTTCCAGGCACACCATGCATACCAACTACACCTTCAACTTCTACATTTCCCACTCTAGCATTCAGATCTCCCATCATTACCACATTCACATTCGCTCCAAAACTCTGCAGAAACTCATCAACATCATTCCAGAAAGACTCCCTCTCTTGTTCATCCCTTTCACTACCAGGTCCATATGCACTCACAAGCACCCACAACTCACATTCAAACTTCGCTTTCACCCATATATATATATATATATATATATATATATATATATATATATATATATATATATATATATATATATATATATTGTTACATAGCCTATGATTTCATCATCCTTTGTATAATTCTAACGTACAGTATGCTGCATGTTTGATCACGATTCGCCTCGTGGCTTCCATAGTGCGTGTTCTACCTCACTCCCCCCTTCCCCCCCTTATAGTAGAGTAAGTCGTTCTTTCTTTTGTTCTGAGCAGGATTGTCAACTCTTTGTCCCCTCTGGCTTCATTTGCGCGTCCTTCTTACAAGTTGTATCAAGCTCTGCCGGCCCCTATATAATGAGCTCAGTCTCTGCATTAATTGCCACTTAGATCTACTCCTCATTTTGTTCACATCTCTGTCCTCCCCTGTACAGTTGTTATTATTTTTGTGAGTGCTCAGGAAGTCTCCAACCATCTAGCTGCTGTGTAATTTGAGTATAAGTGTTGTTACATTTTTCTTGTACTGTATAGCATAAGGTGTTATTTCGTGGGCCTCGTGAGGTTTTTGTGATTCATGTGTTTTAGGTGTCAGCTAGTATTAATAATATTTTGTATCTGTAATAATATATCTTGCATTAACTGAGCATTATCCGGTTTTCTCATTTTATCAGGGCTGACGTAGATAAATTTACTCTTGCTAATTTCGTGTCAATAGAGGCTATTGCAGTTAATCATATATCTAACCTGTTTTTTGCCATTACATTATCCTTATGAGTCCTGAATGTTTAGTTGTTAGTTTGTGCATTAAACTTTAACTTGTAATTTTACCTAACTCTTTTGTTTTGAACCTGAAACTTTGCGGGACAATAGTAATTTTGGTGTTCTCACTTGAAGTGTTCATTATCTATCTCTGTTCTGTAACATAAATTTGGCGACCTCTTATCAGGATATTCAGGATATTATCATAAGGATATTGCTTGATATTTTGTGACTGTGATTTATTTATGATGTCTACTATTACTACTCTTGATGAAGCCAAAGATTTTTTGTCAAGTGTGTAAACAGTGTGTGAAGTAGAAAACAGAACAAAGAATGAACTTAAGCTTGTTGCTCAACAATTGGGAATTGCTGTTCGCTCTCATCATTCTAAAGATCAAATTGTTGACATGATTAATGAAAGCTTGTTTGATGTAACTCCTCCAGATGAGCAAACGCAGATTGAAATAGCTAAGTTACAGCTAGCCCTGCAAGAGGCTCGTGCAAAGGAGGCTGAATCTCAGGCTCGTATTCAGGAGGCTGAATCTCAGGCTCGTATTCAGGAGGCACAGGCACAAATCGAAATTGCTAGGATTCTGGCAGACCATGAGTATCGCATGAAACAAAGTGGAACTGGATCATCTAGCTCTGATGATTTTGATGTGGCTAAAAATGTTAAACTTGTCCCTCCTTTTAATGAATCTGATCTAACAAAGTATTTTCAGTTGTTTGAGAGGGTAGCTACTGGTTTTAATTGGCCCGAAAAGTATTGGCCAGTACTCCTTCAAACTGTTCTCACCGGTAAAGCTCAAGTAACTTATGCATCTTTGCCTCAGGATCAATCTGATAATTATGATGTAGTTAAGAGCTTGATTCTTAAGGCCTATGAGCTTGTTCCTGAAGCCTATAGAGTAAACTTTAGGACAACTTATAAGCAAGATAAGCAATCCCATGTTGAGTATGCAAAAATCAAAGATCTGTTAGAGCAGTGGTTAAATTCTAAGAATGTAAATTCTGATTTTGATAAATTTAAGCAGATGATTTTGCTGGAGGATTTCAAAAGGTGTATTAATAAAGATGTAAACCTATATCTTGATGAGAAAAGAATAGATAATTTGTCTGATGCTGCAGTTTTAGCTGATGAATATGTTCTCACTCACAAGAGATATTCTAAAGAAAAAAGGAAAGCTGAGAGTAAGTACGTTGCCTCTACTCAGAGTTCAGGTAACAGGAAAGAGAATAAAGATAATGTTTCTCAGGAAGTAAATACCAGCTCCACCTCTAGATTTCAGAAAAGTAAATGTACTTATTGTAGTAAGCTTGGTCATACTACGGAGAAATGTTTCAGGAGACAGCGTGATGTGAACAAAAAGGAGTCTTTAAATATTCAGTCAATTGGTCTAGTGTCCACCCTTGAGAGTTCCCAGAATTCTTTAACCGAGTTAACTGAACCTGCTTTGAGGGGTAAATTAAATTCTCATGATGAAGCTCCTCTTTTGAGCAGTAACGTGGGTGACACTCTCAAGAGTTCATGTGCTAATTTTCTGTCTGATGTTTTGTCAGTCCTCTGGACAGTAATAACAGGAAATCAGTTAAAATATATCGTGATACAGGTGCTTGCCAATCCCTTATGCTGACCAGTGTTCTAGACTCTAATGTTAATTCCTCTGATGAAACTGTAATCTTACAAGGTGTAGGGAATAATTACTTCTCTGTCCCTCTGTGCAGAGTGAATTTAGAGTCTGGTTTTGTTAATGGTTCCGTTATGGTTGGGTTGGTTGAGACACTCCCAATGTCAGATATAACTTTCTTACTTGGATATGATATTGGTGGAAGTCAAGCTCCTCAGTTGTCTAGTGAACCGGTGACTGCGACCCAGGATTGTGATATCCCTGACGTGTTCTCTGCATGTGCTGTCACTAGGGCTAAGTCTAAAGTTACTGGTGACTTAGAGGATAATGATGATGATGATGTTATCCTAGCTGACACTTTTCTTGCTAATTTGGACCACTCACCAGATGAGGCAGTACCCCGTAGTGTTGATAATTTGTCTCGTCAAGAGTTGGTTGAGTTGCAGGTTGCTGACCCTGAGCTGAAAGGTCTAGCTAACTCTGCTTGGAGTGAGGAAGAGTCAGCTGGTGCTTCTACTTGTTAATATATAAAGTCAGGAGTACTTATGAGGAAGTGGAGACCCCCAACAGCATCAGCCGACTGTGAATGGGAGGTTGTACATCAAGTTGTCATCCCTCGTGTTTGTAGGCAGGATATCATTAGAGTGGCTCATGATTCCAGTTTGGCAGGACATCTTGGAGTGAGGAAGACTGTGGCACGCATTTTGAAACACTTCTACTGGCCAAGTATCTTCAGAGATGTTTCCTGGTATTGTAAGTCTTGTCACACCTGTCAAGTTGTGGGGAAGTGTAATCAGACCGAAAAGGTTGCACCTCTAGTTCCCATTCCTCCTTTTGAGGCGCCATTCACCCGTGTGTTAATGGATATTGTGGGCCCTCTTCATAAGACTTCTTCAGGATTTTCTTATCTGTTGACCCTGATTGATATGGCTACTCGTTATCCTGAAGCCATTCCACTTAGAAATATCTCAGCAAAGAACGTGGTTAAGGAAATGCTAGGGTTCTTCACCAAGTTTGGTCTGCCCAAGGAGGTACAGTCAGACCGGGGAAGTAATTTCATGTCAAATGTTTTCAAGCAGTCTCTGAAAGAGTTGGGCATCACCCAGATCACGTCTTCAGCTTACCATCCCCAGACCCAAGGAGCGTTGGAGAGATATCATCAAACATTCAAATCAATGCTCAAGAAATACTGTTTGGAACATCAGAAAGACTGGGATAAAAGTCTTCCATTCGTTGTATTTGCCGCAAGAGAATCTCCAAATGAATCACTGGGCTTCTAACCCTTTGAACTACTGTTTGGCCATGAAGTAAGAGGACCCCTTAAGCTATTCAAGGAATGCTGGCTGTTGGAGGAAGATGACGTCAACCTGCTGGAGTATGTGATGAAGTTCAAAGAACGGCTGTCCACTGCTTTACAGCTGGCGAGAGAGAATTTAGGAGCTGCTCAGGAGAAGATGAAGACTTGGTGTGATAAGAAGTCCAGGTTACGCCACTTTCAGCCAGGAGATCAGGTTTTGATTCTGCTACCAGTGCATGGGCAACCTCTTCAAGCCAAGTTTAGTGGTCCTTATTTCGTGGAGAAGAAACTCAGTGATGTCAACTATGTCATCGCCACACCAGATCGTAGAAAGAACAAACAACTTTGTCACATCAACATGCTAAAGTTATATCACAGGCGCGATGAAAATAACCCAGTCTGCACTGTAGTTGTTCCACCCAAGTCTGCAAGTGAAGTTCTCCCATGCAGCATGAGCGTGAGTGATAGTTTGGGGAAGAATCCTGATATCATGAATGATCTCCAGACTAAGCTTTCTCATCTAGCTCCCGAGGAAAGGCAGGAGTTTTCGGTATTACTGCAGGAGTACCCGCAAGTGTTCTGTGCCACTCCAGGAAGAACCACTGTGTTGATGCATGATGTCGATGTTGGAGAAGCAAAGCCAATTAAACTGCCTCCTTACAGTGTGAACCCAGTGAAAGTTCCTCTCATCCAGAAGGAGCTTGGCTACCTGTTGGATCACAAGATGATTGAGCCCTGTCAGAGCGAGTGGAGTTCTCCTGTCACTCTAGTCCCTAAGCCAGGTGGGTCACAGCGGCTTTGCATCGACTACAGACGTGTTAATCAGATAACCAAAACAGACACTTACCCTCTCCTTCGCGTGGAAGATTGCATAGACAAGATCGGAAAGGCTAGGTACATAAGTAAGTTTGATTTGTTAAAGGGATACTGGCAAGTACCTATGACTGAACGTGCTAGGGAGATCTCATGTTTTGTAACACTAGGAAAGAGTTTTGCATGTTCTGTAATGCCATATGGTATGAAGAATGCACCAGCCACTTTTCAGAAGCTCATGAATGTTGTAACAGAGGGTTTGGCAGGGTGTGTTGTTTATATTGATGATGTATTAATCTTCAGTGACAACTGGAAAGATCACCTATGCCATGTCAGTAAATTTCTTGAGCGTTTGGTTCAGGCTAATCTTGTAGCTAATTTATCAAAGTGTGAGTTTGGTCAAGCTAAAGTTCAGTACCTTGGGTACGTAATTGGTGATGGACATGTTGCACCACCAGGAGCTAAGGTTCAGGTTATAAGTGATCTTCCCAGACCTAAAAGTAGGAAAGAGCTACAAAGATTTTTGGGAATGGTAGGTTATTACAGGAGATTTGTTCTAACTTTTCAATTCTTGTATCACCACTTACAGACCTACTGAAAAAGGGAGTTAAATTTGTCTGGATCAATAACTGTGAATCCTCTTTCAGCAAACTTAAAGCTATCCTATTAACCCGCCCCGTCCCGACGACGTATGGGTACGTTGCAACGATTTGCATTTGCCAGTCCCGGCGACGTACCAGTACGTCGTGCAATTGCAAGGTCGCTAATTTGCACAATTTTCAATTTTCGCACGTGATTTTTTGTATGTATACACGGGACACCTTCCTCTATTCCTGTACAAGATACCAAGAAGGGACAATGCCTTACACTGCATAACCTCCCCCCTCCCCCCCTCACGCCATTGTCTCGGCAATTCACCTGTTACCAGTGACCTGGCTAGTAAAGTTATTCAGGGCCAGAGTGATTCCCCAATCGATGACAATGTGGAGGACAATGTTTACATAGCATTAGAAGAAGAAACAGCCAGAAATAATGATCAGGTAGTGTGGCAAAAATAGGTCAGGTATGGTGATTAGTTAGTGAGTGAAACAATGCTTATAATGCCTTTATTACTGCTTGAAAACCAATATACTGTCATACTACATATACATTCGTACCAAGTAAATAAATAAATACCGTTTATGAGTGGATAAAATAGTTACCCTCCCATAGAACTCGTTTTCTTTGGTGCCAGCATGTTAGAAAACCCACTCAGGTAAGGAGGAACTCCTACCTGGATTGGGCACTTTAAACCTCAGGTGAGCGATTTCTCTATGAATTTTCGATGTTTCTCACCAAAAGCGAAGGTTTTAGCCAAAAAAAAAAAATCGAAAATACCTCGGGATTGGGGGATGTCGGAGGTGCGGAAAACCTCGGGACGTGACGGGTTAAGTCAGCCAGTGCTCGCTACTCCAAATTTTGCTAAGCCTTTTAAGATGGCTGTTGACGCTGGGGCTATTTTGCTGCAAGAGGATGATCAGGGTATTGAACACCCTGTATCTTATTACAGTAAGAAGTTCACCTCACCTCAAAAGAACTACTCCACTATTGAAGAGCTTTTGGCCTTGATTTTGGGTTTACAGCATTTTTCATTTTATTTGTGTTCTGGTTTTGACCCCATAGTCATTTATACCGATCATAACCCACTGAAATTCCTTAGTAAGTTTAAAGATAAAAATCAGAGATTGACAAGATGGAGTCTACTTCTTCAGGAGTATTCATTAGACATACAACATGTCAAGGGGAAAGAATGTTATCACAGATTGCTTATCTAGACTTCAGACAGATTGTTTTAGAGTAATAAGAAATTTCCTCTGTAAATTTTTTTTTTTGTGGGGAGGTGTTACATAGCCTATGATTTCATCATCCTTTGTATAATTCTAACGTACAGTATGCTGCATGTTTGATCACGATTCGCCTCGAGGCTTCCATAGTGCGTGTTCTACCTCACTCCCCCCTTCCCCCCCTTATAGTAGAGTAAGTCGTTCTTTCTGTTGTTCAGAGCAGGATTGTCAACTCTTTGTCCCCTCTGGCTTCATTTGAGCGTCCTTCTTACAAGTTGTATCAAGCTCTGCCGGCCCGTATATAATGAGCTCAGTCTCTGCATTAATTGCCACTTAGATCTGTTCCTCATTTTGTTCACATCTCTGTCCTCCCCTGTACAGTTGTTATTATTTTTGTGAGTGCTCAGGAAGTCTCCAACCATCTAGCTGCTGTGTAATTTGAGTATAAGTGTTGTTACATTTTTTTTTCTTGTACTATATAGCATAAGGTGTTAATTCGTGGGCCTGGTGAGGTTTTTGCGATTCATGTGTTTTAGGTGTCAGCTAGTATTAATAATATTTTGTATCTGTAATAATATATCTTGCATTAACTGAGCATTATCCGGTTTTCTCATTTTATCAGGGCTGACGTAGATAAATTTACTCTTGCTAATTTCGTGTTAATAGAGGCTATTGCAGTTAGCCATATATCTAACCTGTTTTTTGCCATTACATTATCCTTATGAGTCCTGAATATTTAGTTGTTAGTTTGTGCATTAAACTTTAACTTGTAATTTTACCTAACTCTTTTGTTTTGAACCTGGAACTTTGCGGGACAGTAGTGATTTTGGTGTTCTCACTTGAAGTGTTCATTATCTATCTCTGTTCCGTAACAATATATACATATATATATATATATATATATATATATATATATATATATATATATATATATATATATATATATATATATATATATATATGTATATATTAATTAAAAAAAACAAATTTTTAAGGCTTCCGGGGGGCTCCCCTCAATTGGGGACCCGGGGGACAGTTTCAAACAGGCCGCCTCCGCTCCCCTCCCCCCTCAGGTACGCTACTGCCGGTACACTACTTTTGGAGTGGAAAGTCAGTGGGAGTTTAGGAACTTGTACATTAACTGTACTGGAGCAGTGCGCATACTGTACCAAGTGACATCATGCGCGGAATGATCCCATTTTTAGCCAGAATTGATTAGGCCTAGTAGGTCTCGTTAGACCTTGGCCTGACTGACCTCTTCTCCCTCCTCGTCCTACTCTCGGAAAGCCATCATCACCTTTTCCGGCTTGGGTTCTGGGTCAAGAGGGTCTCAGGAAAGGTAGGGGTTGAGGTGGGTTTTCTATCCTCCTCCCCGTGCCCCTTTTCGACCATAACCCCGAAGGGCTTCATATACATACAAAATATATCTATATCTATGTATCTATATCTTTATCAATTTATCTATCTATCTGTCTATCTTTAGTCATGTGCAAATGTGGTTTTAGCAGTAGTTATGTTTGCAGTTATTATTGTTGTTAGTATCCCTTGCTTGTAGACATGTCATATCCATTGTGCTTGCAGGCGAAATCCCTCAGTAAGGCTTCAGGCATATTAGCATCTTCAGTACCGTTACGTCATTCAGTAGGTAATCTAGATGTGCTTATTCAGGTCAGGAGAACCGCTTTGCAGAGATATGTTTATAATAATATATTTAATCACACCATTTCGAAAAGAAGGTAAAGGAAATTATATGGAGGTAGCAAGAATAATGAAATCAAATGGAGATAGCAAGAATAATGTACGTTGTCGGACTGAAGGGGTTACACGCAATACGGTAGCAGTCAAGTGGATAACTAACCTCTTCAAGATGATGAATGTTTTTCTTTTTTTATTCTTGTAACCATCCGATGATTTAATTCCACTTACGAAGGACCTCTGATAGAGAAACTGATAATGCAGGCTATGTATAAACCCAATCAGGTCAGAAAAGATCTCTCATAAACAGAATACGAAAAAAAGATTGGTGGTGACAAAAATAGAATATTTAGTACGTCATCTAGGTCAAGAGTTAAGCAATTGAAAACATGACGTGTTTATTTATTTTTCTAATTATTATTGTTGCTGTCAGACAGTTTTAAAGGGATTTAATACAGTTTATACCCGACCCAATCAGTTCGCACAATCTTGCTATTACTTAAGATGATCGTGTGGTGACAGCAAACAGTGAAATGAGGGGATTCATAGAGAAAATAACAAATAACGAGCGAACACAAACTAGCTTATCGTCATTCTGCATCCTACCTGCAACCCATTCTTAGCTGGGAAAAATGATGAAATAATTTGCGATTCTCACGTTTTCTACTCTACTACTTACGTAGAATTTGTAAGTAAATATGTATTTATATTTGTATGTATGAAAGACACCAATGTTGGCAAATGCTTCCAACGAAACTGTGCACGCAGCCACTGGATTTTCCATAAGTGACATCGCGAGTCTGGTACAGATCGGTGTTTGGCACGTCCCCGGCAAGCCAAACATCAGAGAGCGCAGTGAGTGAGGGGGCTTGTGTTCTCGTATCTCAGTTAATATACAGTAAGATATTGTGTATTGTATGAGAGGTATTTGACTCTTGTTATGATGAATATTATGGTGCGAAAATCTTTTGGTGCACAGATAGAATTGTTCTTTTTTTATTCCAGCATTGAACTTTTGACATTTCTTTTTAAGGTTTTCCCCTTTCCTCCATCCTCTCTCTCTCTCAGCCTTAGTGTTCATTTATTCAGCAAAGGGACCTGTTTATATACGAGTAGATTTTTTTTTTTCTTGTAGTTACGAGTTGATTTCGCGATGTTCTTGGAAACATTATTTTGTACACACACATACACACACACACACACACACACACACACACACACACACACACACACACACACACACACCACACACACACACGTACAGGTACATTGCAACTCTCTCTCTCTCTCTCTCTCTCTCTCTCTCTCTCTCTCTCTCTCTCTCTCTCTCTCTCTCATGAACTGACCTAGAGATATATCTCATGCTTTCCCATTTAGCCACATTTATTTACCCTCACATAGTCCTTCCTCTCGCTCTGCTTTGCATTCATGTAAAGACTGGCTTCCATTTTCATAGACTGCCTGCTATTCCTGTCCTTCTCTATTGAAAATCTCGCTCACCGACACACTTTTAACAACCACTAGAACGCCTTTGTCGGCGAGGTACGAGTTAGGCTATTTAAATCCGAAAGCATTGAAATGTCGCCTTATACCCCGAGGATGCCTAGAGTATATTGATGACTATCTATCTACCAAGTTTCATGCCATTAAGACAAACTGTCTGGCCTGTGGCGCGTGTCATTTGCCACGTGCACCGTCTGGGTGTGATGAAACCTGTCAAAAACAAATCTTAAATAATTGGGTTAGCATATGGTGCAAACCACGCAGTGATCGGCCCTGTGGTCGCTGAGATATAAGCTTCTCAAAAGCGTTACTGTCGGGCCGGGCCGGGTTGGGCCGGGCCGGGTTGGGCCTCTCGTATGTGAGAAAATGCCACTACTTGACAAGAGACTCGCGAGGGCTTCTCCCTCGGTCGTAATTATTCTCTCTCTCTCTCTCTCTCTCTCTCTCTCTCTCACACACACACACACACACACACACACACACACACACACACACACACACACACACACACAAACACTTTCACACTCCCCCGTATTCCTGTAGGTACTTGATTAAACACAACATCCTCTGTCTCTCTCTGTTTGTTTCTACCAACCCTGAATCACTCTTATTCTCTCGCACTGTCACACATTCCTGCATTGTGACTGAATGGGTTGAGAGCTTGGGAATGTGAGTCTCAGAGAGAGAGAGCGACAGCGAGAGAGAGAGAGAGAGAGAGAGAGAGCATAAGGGAAAGCAAACAGCAACAGACGTAATGGTTCTTTCAATGTTGTGACAGTAAAATAAAGACTACGACTGTTATATGTAACATTCTGTGATAAATATAAGCCTTTGTGATGAACAGAAAGAGCAGGATAAATAGTAGAAGGGAGTGAATAATACTTATTTAAATCTGAGTGAAGGAGTGTGTGAATGAATATGATAGTGAACAAATATGAGACTGTGCCAGAATGAAAGACAGATGCAGATGTGAGTAAATCTGAGAGTGAGAGTGAGAGATTGAGCCAGTGAGAAAGGAGAAAATGACTCGGAGTGAATGCGAGAGTGAGCCAGCTGGTGTAAGAAAGATACAAGAGCTAAAAAGTGAGCAAGTGAGTGAGCCAGTGTGAGGGAGTAGGTGTGGGTTTTACATTGGATTATAATATTTGATTTAATTTTATTTAGCCAAAATATACATTGGTTCACTATATTGTACAGACATTGATCAAATTACCTGGTTGAGTCTTTTGAGAGTGTAAGAGCGTGAGTAACATAGCGCAGGGAGTAGATGTGCGTGCGAGTGAAAAATTCATAGGTTGGATAATAGAGTAAGCAAGGGTAGGTGTAGGTGTGAGTGAGTGAGAACTATGTTAATATTTCACGTAAAGTGTCGGTAAAAACGCTTCGTCCGTAATTTTCTGCCTTCACACGACTTCCCGGAAGTGTGTGTGTGTGTGTGTGTGTGTGTGTGTGTGTGTGTGTGTGTGTGTGCATTTGTACGCATTTGTCTTCGTTTCATATATATATATATATATATATATATATATATATATATATATATAATTTATGTATATATATATATATATATATATATATATATATATATATATATATATATATATATATATATATATATATATATATAATGTATGTATATCTATATTTATCTATCTATCTAGCTAGCTAGATAGATATAGATATATATACCCGTATAAAGCTTCCATCACAGTGAATGATGAAAGCAACGTAAATATAAAAATTCGGTTTACCGGTCAGCGTGGTTGTATGTATTCTGTCTGCATACAGGATGACGAAAATGTGAAATATCTACTGAGTGTCCGTAAATATAAACCGAAAAATTATTTTGTGTTTTCATTTTCTCTCTCCAGGACTTATGTTCCAAACTGTATCTGTGTATGTGTGTTTATATAATGACTTTAAGTACATACATTATGCCTGTGTGTTTTTATTAGCAAGTAATGACTGCCCAGGAACCAGCACTTATTACATGAGATAATTAACGTAATAACCTCACTATTATCCTCAACTGCCCTACCCCACCACTGGCCGGAATTCACCCGCTAGATCCAAGATGGCCGCCGTCCGAGTAAACAAAGGCAGTCAGCTGTTCCTGGCCAGCCTTGCCCTCGCTGGCTTTATGAATTATTCCGCATCTTCTTTATTATCTTAGTCACGGGTCCTATTGTGTGCCGTTGTGGTAGTGTCTTGTTTATAGGAGAGTGTAGGTGGTGTAATATGGTGTGGTGTGGCATTGTGATGTTCATGTGGTGGTGTGGTCCTCGTCAGATTTTGCAGTGTTGGTGTGATGTGATGTGGAATGGTGTGGTGCTGCAGCTGGTATTGCACTATGCTGTTTTGGTGTTGGACGGGTTGGTGTTGTAATACTTTGATGCTCGTGGTACACGAGTATTGTTGTTTGTACTATCGAGCACAAAAATTCCTTCGTCTGTGAAACACACTATGAATCCGAATCTCTTAAGGCTTAGTTAACGGAGCAGGCGGAACTCTTGGTATGCCAACAGATGCCGCTGCATGTAACGTGTATGAGAAGGGGGTGTGGGTGGCGGAGGAGGAGGGAGTGATGAAAAGATTGAAGTTGTTTGTCGATTGTGAATGAAATCATACAATAAAAACGTAAAGGGATATTGCACTTTTACATTAAATATTAAAATTTCAATAACAAGAATTTGGAGAAAAAAAGTCCAGTTAATAGTCCTAAACCACGATGAATGGCTGAAATGTGATACTGTACCCTGTGTGGTACTGTAGTTACCCGAATGAAGGTTTAGCAGACTGGTTCATACTTGAAGAAGACAATAGTAATAAGTCGATTAATTGCAATTTGTACGTGGGGTGAGGAGGCATTGTCTCAAGTGAAAATTATTGTGGTAGATGATGAAGCGCTACTTTCAAGTGACTCTACACTAAGTGACGTCAAATGTTCCTATGTAGCCCGGGAAACCGTTGACTACGTTGAGTGGTAGCCATATCGTCAAATGGATCCCTATTGATCTAATGGCTTTAGGTACTCCATCTGAATGTAACATACTGTATACGAGATAATGTGCATGAGATAGGTGTGAATTTCTGTTCACATAATGCCTCAGAGGGAATAACGAACAGTCATCCTTGCTTTCATCGTGACATCGAATAGCCTTAAGCCGAGACTTTACAGCCTGATGTAGCTGCATGAACGGGAATTATAGAAATGAAAATAATTTTAACGCTTTTCCTGACACAACCCTCACTACCATTACCAACATCACTAACTTAATCACCATCTGCACCACAGTCCTTACTACCGCAACTGTCACCTTCACCACCCACCACCACTGCAGTTCTCACCACCATGATTATAAGAGTCGTCACCTCCAACAATATTATCTGTACCATCACCACTTCCGCCTACACCACCACCACCACAACAATTCACACCAGCGCCACAGTCAATACCACACAATCAACATCAACATCCCTCTCCATCGCTGCCACCACCGCAGCTGAATCACACCATCTCCACCATCATACCGCCACAACCGTCATCATACCACCATCATACCATCATCATCAGAACCAACCCTACCACAGCCACCATCATCAAAACTATCCCCACCACCACCACCACCACCACCATCATCACCCTCATGCCACCACCACCATCATCACCATCAACATCACAACCACCACCACCACCATCATCAGTTTTCCAGTTTCCACCACATCACTCACTTTTACCAGACTTCATGCTACCGAGGAGCAGACCTATGGGAGTTGAAAATCCGAACGATTGAGAAGTGTGATATCGAATTAAGCTAAACCACCAATTCTTCCATTTTATATATATATATATATATATATATATATATATATATATATATATATATATATATATATATATATATATATATATATATATAGCCAGTTAAGATGTTTTCTTGTAAGCAGACGAGGTTGAATCCGACCGCTGTTTCTGCAGTATTTTAGTTTCTGCTCAGTACTTTCGATCCGTCGGGCAAAGTTACGTATTTTCATTTAGACTTGTGAGCAGCAGTCCAAATAGCAGTGTACGAGTATTTGGTAACGTTCCGTTCCTTCCTGGGAACATTTTCAGACCAATCTGAAGGTGAGTGGAGAAAGACCTCTTTATACAGGGGGTGCCGACTCGTGCTAAGCCGTGATTGGTCTGCCAGGAGCGTGTGATGTAAGGTGTCTGGCTATCATATTTGTGGAATGAGTTAGCCATCGATGTTCGTGATCTTTTGCTTTGTTGAATGGTCTGTAAATCGTCTACTCCACTGCAAGGAAATTAAACTACTCGCACCCTATGTACACCTACCGACTAGCCTGACGTCAGCTAGCCAGTTCCTCGAGATTCTGAAGGATGCACCCCCTGCAGAAGACCACAACGTCGCATCTTTGGACGTCAAAGCCTTTTTACCAACATTCCTGTGGACATAACGATAAAATTCATCCTCGACCGAGTGTATATTTGTGAAGGAACTATACCCTTCAGCATGCCAGAAACCTGTCTCTGCGCCCTGTTGGACCTTTGTGCTAAAAAGACTCCCTTCATCTGCCCAAGTATAAAGATGTATCGCCAAATAGTTGCTGCTGTCATGGGCAGCCTTCTAGTTTTTTTTTTTTTTTTTTTTTTTCAAGCTTTTAATGGATACAATCGGGGCCACTATATTTACTAACAACCGTCCTTCAATCTATTGCCACTATGTTGACGACATATTCGTTTGAGTGAAGAACATAAAAGAACTTCAGATCCTCAGACAGTGCTTCATCGACGCCTCCAGCCTAAATTTCACTTTCGAAGAGTCTACCCAAGGCCGCATCCCTTCCGCGATGGCCTAGTGACCGTTTGCCACTCCGGATTCACAACTGCAGTCTATGTTAAATTATCGATTAAAGGACTGTCTTAACGGCACCACTGAATGCCCTCAGCGATAGTTACGCTCCACCATCAGTGCCAACGTCCGCCGTACCCTCACCCACCATTCATCATGGAGCAGTGCTTAGCCAGAGCTGGAAAGACTTACGCAAGTTCTTGTCAACAATGGATGTCAGAATAGAGACGTGGAAGGCGCAGTGATGAATGCAGGTAACGAAGCTGCAGCGCCCCTTCTTTCAATAACGAAAGAAATCACTTTGTACTGCCGAAAATACATGACTACAAAATACAAAACTAACAAGAGAACAATAAATACATATTATACAAATATCAAACACACAGATCGTAATAAAAGCATCTCGCTGATCACATAATACAAGACCTTCAAAACTTCCCATCTACTACTCAAGAACAACTTTGCCTTAAAATGTACGCCCATGCAAGAAGACTTCGTATTTACCGACATACTTGTGGGCCTCATACCTATAGGAATGGCGAGGACTAAACTGTCAAGGCGTCGAACATGTCACCTACAGAACGGATCGATAAAAATTACTACAGAACTAGTCACAACACCTCCCTCACCCGTCAGCACCTCGAAAAAGGTACTGAAATATATGACTGCGAAAAAAAAACAAAAAAACATGAAGACTCATGTTTCTGGATGCACTTTATATTTCTGAATTCAAACCTACAGTGAACTCACAAGTAGATGATATACAGACCCTTCCACCAAGCAAAAGATCAAAAACACCGGTGGGCTAACTCAGTCATACGCTCCTGGCAGACCAATCGAGGGTTAACACGTGTCGGCACCCACTATAATGAGGTCTTTCTCCACCCGCCTTCAGATTGGTCTGAAGATGATCCCAGGAAGGAACGGAACGTTACCAAATACACTACCATTTAGACTGCTATTCATCAGTATAAATGAAATTACGTAACTTAGCCCGACGGATCGAAAGTACTGAGCAGAAATTAAATAATGAAGAAACAGCAGTTGCATTCAACCTCGTCTGCTTACATGAAAAATCAACATATAAGAATGCACTCAGCGCATACCTCCCCCAATGCCACTGCCATTAAATAGGATATGGATCCGGATCCTTGGATATTGGATCCGGATCCGGTTGGTCCATGGCCCATCTGTCCACAAAATTCCATTAAAATTCATAGAGAACTTTTGGAGATATTGTGCGGGATACTCCGGATCCGGCCCAAAGTTTAATAATTTCTTGCTTGACATATGGCCCACTCTTCCACATAATTTAATCAAAATCCGTTCGTAACTTTTGGAATAATTCTGCTAACAGACAGACAAACAAACAAATAAACAAACGCTGGGTAAAACATAACCTCCTTGGCGGAGGTAATAATGTAGATAAATAGACTGACAGGCAGATAGATAGTAAGGTAAATGGATAGATAGATAGACAGACAAATAGACAGATTTGTAGACAGAGAAATAGACTGATACGTAGATGCAACATCAGTAAAGTTAAAACGCTTGTGGTGATGAAGACAGATGAGCACAACGAAAACTGAATTCTGAAGGCGTCGTCGTACAGAAGGGATTAAATATAACGTAGCGTTGTTGTCATAAATAATGAGTGCCAATACTCGTACACCATGCAAGTGCTATTGATCGTTAAGAGTCAATACCATAATGTTCTTATAAAGCTCTGTTTAATCATCCTGAGGAACTGAGTCAATTTTCCTCGGGCATGAGACCTCCTTTGATCTTTTCACGCCTGTATGACTCGCTCGTAGCTGATTAAAGTTGTCTGGCGTTAGTTAGAATACTTGAATTATTATCAGGGTTGTGAAAGGGGTATGCAGATGTCATTATTTTCGCTATTCTTGTGATTTCAATTCAAGCAGTGAAGAGCTTGATGAAGCTGCCTAACCCAATGTCTGATGCAAGTAAGAATTAGTTAACAATAACGTGCTCAGGTTGCTGGACGGGCAGGGGCTGCACATCTACCCGTCCACCCATCATTCAGTCCATTATTGCCCAGTAAGGAGGGTAGGGTTTCTGGTGTAGCCAACAAATTCCAGACATTCAAGGTGAAAATAACCAATTGTTCATTCCTAAACTGCAGTATATAAACAATAAATTCCAAAATAGCCTCGGACTTAAACCCTGGGACCTAATGTGTTTGGAGCGTTTCAATGCACTACACCACCAAGCGACCATATTACTAGTTACATACGGTAGTTATTACCAAATTTTGTAAATGGTTTCTAAGGTTACAGGAAACCATTTAGCTGTCAATCAGTGCAGAGTGAGTAGATGTTAGGCGCATTCACCAGCCTGAAGGCGAAGTATGCTTGATCAAAAATATTCTTAAGTAGCTGTGTAAAGATTTAACCCTTACCCTCGTGTGGGCGCAATCAGGTGTTTTACTCAGACCAACGTCACGCAGTTTTAGTTATCTTAAAGAAATCCTTGCAAATGTTTAATGTTACCTTAGTTAACTCACTTAGATACTGTACCGTATGCAAATCAGTACCAGCAAGACTGTTTATGAGAGAGAAATCTTAGTGGTAAGTGTCAAAGCTTTCCTAATTAACCCTCTTTTGCTGTGTTCCACGGTTAGGTCAGTTAACCAATCTTTTATTTTTGTTCCCCGTTCAAGGAAATGAATTTTAATTACAGTTAAACTTTTGAAAAAGATAAAGCTTTTATTTATTTATTTTTTTAAATCGGCATGGATCGACTAATTTTATTCAATTTTCAATCAGTTTCCTTGGATTTCTGTTCTCGTACTCACTACCCATTAAATTTAAGTGCAGGGCGAATTTAAGGGTACACCTGTATCTACTTCAACGGTTAGAACTATTTTGTAGATTTAATCATTTTACTCCCTTGTCTGGTGGACAGTCTTCACCATTTTGACTCTGGCTGACATCAGCAAAAATCAGAGTACATCTGTCATCCATGTACTGCAGTCAGAACTCTGGCTGGAGACACTGCAGGTTACTGTTAAAGTTGCTGGTAATGATCATTGTCATCAATCCTTATTCCCACCTAAAACGATGGTGTGGTAGGACAAAAAAAAAGAGTAAGTTTAAAGCTGGAAGGACTGTCAAAAGCATCGAGATCTCGTAACAACTTTTCCTTAGCATATTTTACCTTATTCTGTTGTATGTTATTAATATTTCATTAGCGACATAGTTGGATAAATATCAAACAAGAGGATATTGAGGTGTAATGTGCAGAACAAGTGGCTAAGAAAGAGGTCTTACGAAATCTTCTAGGCCACTTTAAATGTGACCCTAAAGCCGACCGGACTGAAAAGTATAATAAAGACGTGATGACAGTTGAAGGCGTTGACAGATAAGGAAGATATAATGATGCGTAGAATTTTAATGAGATAAGGAAGACAAGTGTCATGAAAGGTAACTGCATTCTTGTTTTTTCACATCGTTATTGACAGGCCTTGGTAATTATTAAGTTAACTTAGTATCGAAGCTCCTTTGGGTCGGATTCTAAATGGCTCTGGAGGTTTCGTAATTCATCTTCCTTAGCGATTATTCTGCATACTGCACCTTAATACCTTCTTAGTACAGGCATTAATATGTCATATGCAATAATTGTAGATATGTAATAATTATAGGCACACATATATATCTCATACCACACTAGGTACCACCTGCTCAACATGCGATGTCTGATCTTCAGGAAGAGACGTACACATCCTCTGACCAGAATGCAAAACACATAACATTTTCCAGACAGGCAAGAATCTTCTGATGCAGCAGACATGTGGGGTAACTGTCGATAGCCGATTATCCCATGTGGTGGAAAACTACTGGACGATACACACAGCCCCACCAAGCCATCTAATTCCGAAAGTCGGGCATAGCAGTCAGAGAGCCCAGAGTCATCGAAGGCAGAAACTAGGAAGCTAGGAGATAGGGTAGTCAGGAGGTTCGCCTACGTTACCCAGTCCATCACATCTCGATATAAAAGTGTTACAATAAACTACGTAAACCAAGAGTATTACTCACCTCACCATCGATACAAGACGGACGGAGGAGACAGTGAGACAGAGCGGCACCAGTCCCACAACAAGCCATCCAACACCTCACGGCTTTATTGACACTGGTTTTCACCTATCAACTTGGTTACCTAAATACCTCCCTATCTATCCTATTAACATTAGTAGCATGTTATTTCTCATTATTAATATCGTCATTGTTTGGATCAGTAACATACAAGAGGATTTCAAGGACAGCATAATAAATAGCTGTGGAAGAGGTTTTGCGAACTCTCCAAAGACTGTGTGTCAAGGCAACATTCCTGAGCTTACGAGACATCTAGGCACCTCTTTAATACGCCCATGTCTCGTGGGGCGAGAGTGGGTGTTATACTGTGTGTGTGTGTGGGGGGGGGGAGCAATATAACTAATATATTTTTTATCCGATTTTAACTAAACACGGTAGAAAGACTGAGGGTTCGCCAAGGAGAAAACTTATTATTTTCAGAATACTAGGTCAGGGGCCAAGGCCATAGTGTTAGGTAAAAGTCTGACGTAGCCTAACCAACTCGAATAATCTAAACCAATTTAGGCCAGACTTGGGGAAAAGACTGAGGCCAAGGCAAGACTGAAATTTTTCAATTTTGAGGGCAATTATTCCAAGGTCATGGATGAAGGGCAAAGCTAAAGTTTGACCTGTGTGTGTGTGTGTGTGTGTGTGTGTGTGTGTGTGTGTGTGTATGTTTATTAACAGAATAACTCAAACCCTTACTACCCAGTTTCAAGCAAATTGCGTGAAGCGTTGAGTGTCAGCCAAGGAATAAACTTATTGTTTTAAGAATAATAGATCAAAGGTCAAGGTCACAGAGCTGGGTCAAGTTAAATCGTTATTATTCAGCTTTGACCAAATTTTGAGGAAGCGTTGAAGGTAAGGGAAGAATAAAAAGATTCGATTTTGAGAATAGCCAAACTCAAGTTCACAGGGAAAGGTCAAAGGCCAAGGTTACAGGACAAGGTCAACTCAAGTATTTTTTAATCTGATTTCAACCAGTCTTGGTGGAAGAGTTAAGGGTTAGGCAAGAATGTAGTATGCTGATTCTGAGAGAAATCTGTTGATGGTCAAAGTCGCAGGGCAAAGTCACATACTTGTTCCTTAGACCAGATGGTGGTTACACGTGTTGCACTCTGTAAGTGCTCCTGCTTGTTTCCATTTTTTTTTTTTTTTTTTTTTTTTTTTTTGCGTCCACCATAATTACCCCTACAATCAGGTAACTTTCTTTTTTTCATTATACCTGCACTTACGGAGCAAGAAAGGCTATTATGTTTTGAACGACAGGCGCACGAACGTGTGTGTGTGTGTGTGTGTGTGTGTGTGTGTGTGTGTGTGTGTGTGTGTGTGTGTGTGTTTGAACAAATAACTCAAGCAATTTTTATTCGATTTTGATCAAAATTGTTGGAAGAGCTGAAAGTTAACTAATGACGAAGTCTTTAGGTGTTGGGAACAAGTCTAAGGTCATTGTCACAGGGCTAAATTAAACGCTGGCTTGGCAAAATCAACTTCAACACATTTTATCCAGATCAGACCAGACTCGGGAAAGGGTTGAGGATAACGTAAGAAAGTAACGATTAAATTTTGAGAACAATCAAAGGCCAAAGTCACCGAGCAAGGTCAAATTTCGACCCGGGTGTGTGCTTCCTGACAAAATAACTCGACCGATTTTGATCCCATTTAAACCAAACTTGCTGGAAGAACTGAGGGTCAGTCAAGGAGTAACCAGTTGTTCTTGTGATAAATAGATAAAAATTTAGGGTCACACAGCGAAGCAAAGTTAAAGTTTCTATCAATTTTAGACCAAACTGTGAAACGGTTGAGGACTGATCAAAAAAAAAAAAAAAAAATTCATTTTTGACAATAATCAATTATAGGTCAAGGTTACAGGGGAAAGTCAAAAGCAAGGTTCACAGGACAAGATTAACTCACACAGTGCTGATTTTATTTGAACCAAACTTAGAGGAAATGTTAAGGGTCAGGCAACAACGAAGGGATTCAATTTTGAGAAGAATTAGTCAGAGGTCAAGGTCACAGGGCAAGGTCAAAGTGCGACTGTGCTTCTGCATGGTAGCAAAATGACTAAAATACTTTTGACCTGGTTTGAATAAAGTTTGGGTAGGTTGAGGGCCCAAGAGATGGACTTCTTTTTTTTTTTTTTTTTTTTACAGCAGTATGTCAAAGCTCAAGGTCACTTTGCAATCTACCTAATCAATTTTTATCCTATATAGACTAAATTTTGTGGAAAGGTTTAGGTTTAAATAGTGATAAGGATTCAGTCTTGAGAACAATCAGGCTAAGGTCAAGGTCACAGGGAAAGGTCAAAGATCAAGCAGCTTCAATCTGATTTCAGCCAGACTTGATGGAAGTGTTATGGGTGATGCAAAAATGCAGTAATTCGATTTTGGGGGTAATCTGTCGAACGTCAAGGTCACAGGAAAAAGTCATATATTCGTCCCTTAGACCAGCTGGTGGGGTGTTGCACTCACTAAGCGTTCCTTCTTGTTTGTTAATTAATTAATTAATTTGATCTTCGCCTTATCTCCAGATGATATTGTTAATGTTATGGCATACCTTTGAGAGTGCCTAAGTTAGATATAGCAGTAACTATACACTTTGTCTAGAGTGCACCTCTACACTTAAATGAAAAGTATGGCAATAGCAGGAATGAACTGTAAATGACGCCCAATGAGTTAATACCCTTCTCATCGCTTACTGGTCTAGCTAAGGTGACGATCACGTACAGAGCACAAGATGATCGTGAAGAGGTGGCTCGAGGGTATTCACTCATTTAACAATTTCATTCAAATAATGTAATTTACATTTTATTTTTGCCATCCCCTGGCGATTTATTCTTTTTTAGGACATATTTTTTTGTGTATTTATTGGGGTAGATATAGCTTTCAATAACTCCCTTGGTAAGATAGGTCTCTCCGATATTGAATGAAACTGACTGGATGACGCGAGAATACACTCAAATAATACATCATGCTAGTGAAAGAGTTCATAGCACCAGAGGTTTAGGCCAATCATAGGTGGCTTAGTCTTGGGTCTGTATGCCTCGAGTGGGGTCATATGGGAATAGCATGTTAATAGTTTCTTGTGTATTGATCTGACAAACATCGATGTTAGAAAACCACACACACACACACACACACACACACACACACACACAGTATATATCTATATCTATCTATCTATCTTTCTATATCTATATATCTATCCATCTTTCTATATCTATCTATCTATATCTATATCTATATCTATTTAACTATGTCTATCTATGTATGTATGTATATCCATCTATCTATCTATATAGATAGATAGATAGATATAGATAGATAGATAGATATCATCAGCCGTTTGAGTGTCCACTGCAGGTCCGGCCTATCCCGACCGAAGTGGAGACAATACAGCCAATGTATCTCTACCAAGTGGCTTAGGCTGTCTGGTAGAAATTGTATGTAGGGTGAGAAGTGCTTGTAAGTGTGACTGTAGTGTTGGAGTGGCTTTGGATGTGTGTGTAGTCTGTGAACCAAGTGTAATCGGCCCGCGCAAGCCGACTGGGTGCAAGCATACTTTATAGTATGCGACACTGGTTCAGCCACAACACCCCTTATGTCCGCCAATGTTATACGTGGCCGGAAGAACGCTCCCAAAGTTTATTACCCTGGCAGGACGCGAACCCTCGTTCTTCAGTGTACGAAAACGCACACTTTACCACTGTACCACAGTCTCTCTCTCTCTCTCTCTCTCTCTCTCTCTCTCTCTCTCTCTCTCTCTCTCTCTCTCTCTATATATATATATATATATATATATATATATATATATATATATATATATATATATATCCAGCATTATGCACAACATGCAGGAGATTATTAATTCTCTCCCGGTCGATACAACTCTAGTATTCTGTTTTTATCTAATGCTAGATGACTTAATTCTGTTGAAGGTGGGTTCTGTGTGAACTGACGATATTACTGCCATCAACACAGTCCTCTCCCCAACAATTCTAGTATTGTGCTGAAACTAATGGCACATTACTATATTCAGCTGAGAGTGAGTCATGGATTCAGATGTTGTCAACACGTCATGAAGAAAAATAAAATTGTAAGGACAACTTACAGAATTTTTCAGGTCGAGGTAAATACAGTCACAGGTGGGGTAAGCAGCTGTGGCACACCTGGGAAGCAGTAATATGACACCACACCACATCACACCACACCACATCACACAACACCACACCACACCACATCACACCATATCACATCACACCACATGGCACATCACACCACACCACACTGCGCCAAAACACACCACATCACACCACATGGCACATTACACCACACAACACTACTGTACAGCACAGTGGGCCACAACGCACATCACACCAAATTTGATGACTAAAGATTTGGATATAACAGGAAAGTGGAAAGAGCATTTTGAATCTGTTCTAAATAGACCAATCCCAGCTGAAGAGGACATTTTGCCAGCCGAGAGAGATTTGCAGATAGAAACAGGGGATATAACCTTGGAAGGGGTAACAAAATCTATAAAGGAATTAAAGAATTTTAAGGCCCCAGGAGAGGATGGAATATTTCCTGAAATGCTTAAGGTGGAAAATGATGAGTTGATGAATGCGCTTTTGAAACTTTTTAATGTGGCTTGGATAAGGGTGGAATTCCAGAAGAGTGAAAAAATGGAGTGATTATAAAAATATCAAAAAAAGGGAGATTTAAGTGTGTGTGGCAATTGGAGGGGGATAACTTTGATAACTGTAGTTGCAAAAGTCTTTTCCAAAATCTTGTTGAACAGAATAGAGCCAGTAATTTATAAAATTTTAAGAGAAGAACAAGCGGGATTTGGAAAGGGTCGAGGTTATGATGATCAGATTTTTATTGTAAGGCATCTAATGCTACAAGCTAATGAGATGAAAATGCCACTTAGTATGTGTTTTGTGGATTTTGAAAAGGCGTTTGATAGTGTTTCACGTGGAGCTATTTTGAAAATTATGAGATTCTATGGTATACCAGAAAAGTTTGTAAATATTATTAGAAGCCTGCATGAAGGTACTTTTTGTAAGGTAATGGTGGGTGGTTCTTTGAGTGATCCATTTGAAGTTAGGTCAGGAGTGATTCAAGGAGGAGTTCTTTCGCCATTGCTGTTTGTTTTGGTTATGGATTATGTTATAAGAAAGGTTGTAAGGAGAACAGGTGCAGGAATTAACTGGAAAGAAAATATGAAGCTGATGGATTTGGACTATGCTGATATTGTACTGATTTGCGGAAGTATTTACGAGATGCAGAGGGTGCTTGATTGTCTGGTGGAGGAAGGAGAAAAAGTGGGATTGGTAATAAATTGTGGAAAGACTGAAATTATTAATATGAACGTGGAGAACCAAATCGATTGTGTAATTGGGAATAATGTGGTGAAGAATGTAGAAAACTTTAAATATCTGGGAAAGATTGCATATATCTAATGGATCATTAAACAATGAAATTGAGGATAGGATTAGACAGGCTTGGCGAGCTGTTGGAATGTTGAAATCTCTTTGGAATAATAATATGCTTTCTGTACATACTAAAGTGAAAATTTACAAGTCCATGGTTAGACCAATTTTAATTTATGGGCATGAGTCATGGTACAGTACAATTGCAACAGATCAGAAAGTATTAGCATTTGAGAATAAAATACTGAGAAAGATTCTTGGGGTAAAGTGGCAAGACAGAGTTACAAATGAAAGAGTAAGGGATATTACGAGAGTGGAACCAGTTAATGAATATGTGAGACTGTCTCGCTGGAAGTGGCTGGGGCACATATACAGAAAAGAAGGTAGTTTAATACAGGATGTGCCAGAGTGGACTGCTAGAGGAAGAAGAGGTAGAGGTAGGCCGAGGGAAACCTGGTTGAGGACAATGAAAAGAGAAGCAGGAGAGGAATGTTGGTGGGACCTGAAGGAGATGGCAAGAGACAAATATTGGTGGAGAGAGTTCATCGAGGCCCTATGCATCCCGTGGGGTGCCACAGGAAATTATATATATATATATATATGGAGCCTCAGTGGTAAAGTGTGCGTTTTCGTACACTGAAGAACGGGGGTTCGAGCCCCGCCAGGGTAATAAACTTTGGGAGCGTTCTACTGGCCATGTACTGCTTGATGGACATAAGGGGTGTTGTGGTTGAACTAGTGTCATTTACTATAAAGTATGCTTGCACCCAGTCGGATTGCCCGGGCAGACTACACTTGGTTCACAGACTGCACACACATCCAACGCCACTCCAACACTATAATTACACTTATAAGCACTTCTCACCCTCCATACAATCTCTACCAGACAGCCTAAGCAACTTGGTAGAGATACATTGGTTGTATCGTCCCCACTTTAGTCGGGATAGGCCGGTCCTTCAGTGGACACTCAAACGGCTGATGATATATATATATATAAATATATATATATATATATATATATATATATATATATATATATATATATATATATATATATATATATATATATATATATATAATTTACTTAAATATTATTGAAAACTAATAAATTAATTGTCGCTCATTAAATGATTATGCGAAAAAGAGCACAAGTGTAAAAAAACAATTTGAAAAAATGCAGTGTGAGCATGGATGGGAGGATCAAAAGCAAAGAAGCAAGCCAGTAAGTGATGATGGCCAGTTCTAAGTGGACATACTTTGTCAGTGACAGGAAGTGAGTTTCTGTATGAAAAGTCACTCCTGTTTGGCGATAGAGAAGGACAACATTCCACCCAAGTTTCATGGCTCTGGATCAATAACCTTCAGATCCTTAGCATTTCGCGTAAGCCTAGTGGTTATTTTTAGCCATTTTCCACTAAGTGCATTTGATGACATTTGACACCTGACGTGGCGGATATAGGTCATGCATGTACGAAGCACACTTGTAGTACTCATTAACGTCTATAAGCATGCAAAGCTTCGATTCCATCCATCCACTGTGGAGCTAGGGAGCTTGAAAATAATGGAATGGCCTACTAGAGGTACAATTTTTAGGTGGAGCTGCCAGAGACTGGAAGAGAGTTTCGACCCTGTCATTTTTGTATGGAGGTACTCTAGTGCAACATTCCACTCAAGAATCATGGCCCTTGCTTAATACTCTTAGGGGCCTTAGCATTTCACGCGAGCACAGTCGTCACTTCAGCTATTTTCACCGTTTTTACGTCTGATGACCTTTGGCCCCTGACCTTGCCAATGTAGCACATTGATGTAATATAAAAAGTTGTAGTACTAGTCAGTGCCTATAAGCATGCAAAGTATCACTGAATTCAATGGACCCACTGGAGAACTAGGGAGGATTTTTGATAACCGGTACTGGTTGCTCGGGATGCTGAGGCCAAGCACTGCAGGGTTGCCACTTGAAAACTAAAGGAGAGAAAGGAAAATGGATGGGACACTTCCGATAGCGAATGACCTCAAAATTACGTCTAATGAAGTCAGAGCTTTCTACACCCATCAGTAATACTTCTACAGCTCAAAACGTGAAAAGTATGAAAAGGCGGTTTTTCGGCCGTTGCTAGGCAAGATTCGTTGCCAACAACCAAAACCTTGCGGACACAACTAAGACACAAACTTCTCATTGTGCCCAAGTTTGGTCAGAATCTGTTAATTCTAAATGGTAGGAATGATTGCCACAATTAAACAAGAGAAGCTGGTAGGCGACAATGGCCAGCTCTAAGCGGACAAATCTTTGTCAGTGACAGGAATTGAGTTTCGACACAAAGTAATTTCTATATGAAGGTACTCCTTTTGCAAAATTTCATCCAAGAATCATGGCCCTGGCTTAGTAATCTTGAGCCTTAGCATTTCATGTGAGCAAGCTTGTAATTTTAGCACTTTTCATTTTTTCTGCACTTGACGGCCTTTGACCCCTGACCTGGTGGATATTGGTCATGCATGAACGAAGCACCATTGTAGTACTCATTAACATCTATAAGCATGCAAAGTTTCATTTGATTCCATCCACCCACTGTGGAGCTAGGAAGCTTGAAATTTGCGGAATGGCCCACCAGACATACAACTTGACTGGAAGCAAGTTTCTACATTAAATGTCATTTTTGTATGGAGGTGCTCCAGTGCAACATTCCACCCAAGAATCATGTCCCTGGCTTAATAATTTTTGGAGCCTTAGCATTTCACACAGGCATAGTCGTGATATTAGCTATTTTCTTCGTTTTCGCAATTGATGAATTTTGACCCCTGACCTGGCCAATGTAGCACATAGGTGTACTGTAGAAAGATGTAGTACTATCCAGTGTCTATAAGCATGCAAACTTTCATTCAATTCCATTAAGCCGCTGAGGAACTACGGGGGCATTTTTGAAAACCAATACTGGTTGCTAGGGACGCTGAGGCCAATCTATGCAGGTTGCCACACAAAAACCAAAGAAAAGAGGAGAAAAACGAATGGCACACTTCCGACAAGGAATTGCCTCAAGATAACGCCTAGAGAAGTCAGAGCTTTGTACGCCCATTAGTAATGCTTCTACAGCTCAAAACATGAAAAGTAAGAAATAAAGCTTTTTTTTTTTGTTTGGCCGTTGCTAGGCAACGAGTAGTTGCCTAGCATCCAAAATCTTGCGGACACATCTAGGTCATAGAGTGGTCATTGCACCCAGATTTGGTCGGAATCTGTTAATTCTGAAGGGTAGA
>NC_137050.1:37300145-37432645 GCF_032717465.1 Coenobita brevimanus
ACATCAATAACTGTTACGAAAAAAAAAAAAAAGAGAGAGCAGTTGTATATCGTACTGTACCACTGAATTTAAGGGAAAGAAACTGCAAAAGGGAGAAAATTTCTGCCAAGTTAATGCGAAGGAGGAAGATGATAAAAAACAAGGTGGGAGGAAACAGGACGAGCAGGAGACAGGTGGTGGGGAGCCTTATTGTGAGAAAAGGGAGGACAGGAATGAGGGAAGAGAGATAGAACGGTGAAAAGGAAGGAGCAGAAAGTGGAGTTAAGAGGGAGAGTGCAGAGCAAAGAAAGATGGAGAAAGAAGTATGAGGTAAGAGGGAGAGAGAGAGAACACTGAGGGAGGGAGGAAGGGGGGGAAGCCGATGGAAGAAGGAGAGGGGAGGATAGGAATGAGAGCATGGGAGGGGAGGAAATACGGAGAGGGAAGGGTGAGGGAAGAGTAAGGTTTACGTTGGAGGGGGTGAGGGAATTCGTTCATGTAAATCAACAAATTATTTCTCAGATCCTTGGGTGGGTATAATTACTTCTCACCCAGATAGTCTATTCTCAAAGTCTTCATGGTATGAAAAATGAGTAACTGGGTGACACATGAGGATTTGAATCGTGGAATCTAGTTCAAGTTTGCACTGTGGGCAAGGTATAGATATCGGAAGGACGTACAAGGTCTCTCATGGTCGCATCTTCTCTAGTATTTTTTTTCCATCTAAAAGTAAGTAAAAGATTCTAAGAATGTATATATTGTATGGACAACTGTTACATTCTCGTTTAGTTAACGCTAAGCTATTGTGTCAGCTGGGAATAAGTCACGGGAGCTTGAGAGTGTTAATTTCGGGACTGAAGGAATAAAATCCACGTTCCCTTGACATAAGCAAAATAGCCTGTTGCGTCCTTGGTTGGGGGTATAAGATTTTTTACATCCTTCATTTTTTTTTTTTTTGTATTGCCGTCCTTCTTTCCTCCCCTTTTTTTCTCTCTCCTTCTCATCTCTCTTCGTTTTTGATCTCCAGTTTCTTCCCTTTCCAGTCCTTTATGACCATAAACCGTAAAGTCAACATACATCAGACAACATACGAGACGGCCGTTTACCTGTTGTTTTCCAAGCCATTCTTTTCAAAATGTCAGCCTCCTTTTCCCCCTCTGTTTCGCAATCCGTCGTTGTTCCTCACTTCCCTAGTCCCTTTCATCCAGTCGTAATTCCTAAGACCTCTACTGATAATGTTGATAATATTTATCTCTACCTTAGAAATACTTCCCGTAGCAAACCAGTACTTGGGTTAACTTATCAGCCAGCACAGTCCAGTAACACAGATAGTGAAATTCACGACCAAATTCCTGAAATATGTTACGCCCATAATACGGTAATCCTTGGTGATTTTAATTTACCAGTTGCCAAGTGGGGAGAGACCCTATCATCACACACAAGGTTGGACCTGTACACTAACTTGCAAGAAAGTTCACTGCATCAGTTCATAGACTGACCAACATGAGGAAATAGCATATTAAATCTGGTTTTGACCACGTTGGAAAACATACTGAATAATGTCATGGCAGGGGAAGAGTTTAGTACTGGTGACCATTGCATAGTCATATGCAACATCAGTTTCAGTAACAACAATGTCAAGGCTAGTTATGAGAAACTGCCTGACTACAAGAGAGCGGATTTTCAAAAATTAAAGGAAATAATTATTGGTACTAGTGATTGGAATCTCATCGTTAAAACAGTTGATATTAATGAAGCATGGAAATTATTCACAGATATTCTCAGTAAAACAGTAACATTATGTATTCCAATATAAAACAGACGGTCTGCTAAAAATAATAAACCAAAAAGGTGGAATACAGAAATTATGCACTGCCTATCAGTTAAAAAGCTTGAACACAAAAATTATATTATCACAAAAATCAAAGTGATAAAAATAAACACAATGCTCTCCGTCAAAAAGCAAAAAATAAAAAAGAAATAAAGTAACAAAAATTCGCGTTGCGTGTAATAGTAAATCGAACCACAAACAATTTTCACGCGGTATCAGAAGCATGAAGGTAATGTCAGCAACAATTGGCCCACTAGTCACAGATGGAAGGCATACCGACAATGAAAGAGAGATGGCTAAAATTTTCAGCACTTTCATTGCATCCGTATTTATAACTGAAAATACAGATCCCATTCCCACAGCTTTTCCTGTTACCTTAGAAGAGGAAAACACAGTTAGCAACATTACTCTTAGCAAGAATGATTCATGACTTGCGATTGGTAAATTTAAAGTGAATAAAACGCCGAGGCCAGATAAAATATCTCCACGCATTCTGAAAGATGCAGTTAATAAAATATCTAAGCCATTAGCTGAGCTATTACATAAATAACTAAGAAATAGTGAGGTGCCTTATGAGTGGAAACTAGCTAATGTAACCCAGATATTAAAAAAAGGCAACAACCAATTAACTTAAATTCAGTAGTGTGAAAGTTGTTGGAAACTGTTATCAGAGATTAGTTTGTTAAGCACTTGGAAGTAATGTCATCAAAGATTCACAACAAGGTTTTCGAAATAATCGCCTTTGCCTCACGAATCTCTTGGATTTCTTCTATGATGTATTCAGTATTTATGATAAGATCAGATCCGTTGACATTGTATATCTCGATTTTCAAAAAGCATTTGATATAGTTCCCCATAAAAGACTTCTTGAGAAATTGAATGTGCATGGGTTCAGAGGTACTGTGCTCGGGTGGATCAATAATTGTTTTACAGAATGTAAACGAAGAGTCGTAATTAATGGTAAAGAATTAGATTGGAAAGATGTTTCCAGATGTGTGTCACAGGACTCAGTACTTGGACCTATTCTGTTTTTAATAACATAAAAATATAGATGAGGGTTTAATTTGTAAAATATCCAAATTTGTTGATGGTACTAAAGTTGGAAACAGCTGACACATCTTTCCGGAGGCAGGCAATACGGAGTGATGTCGACCAACTGTTTAATATGGCCCAAACCTGGCAGATGCACTTAGGTATTAGTAAATGCAAGATGCTAAACATTGGAAATGGAAATGAAAAAGCCACTTAAATTATGACCAATATTCAGCTAGGTAATATCAGTCATGAAAGTGACTTGGGAACTATAATAATAATGATCTTAAACCAAGCAAACAGAGTGTGTAGGCTGTTAAGAAAGCCAACAGTTTAACTGAATTCATTGGTAGAGGATTCAAATATAAGTCAGAAAATGTCATCCTCACCTAGTATAATTCTCTAGTACTCCCACATTTTAGAGTATTGTGTCCAGGTTTTGTCGTCTTAATACAAAAAAGACATAGAAACTTGAGAAAGTGCAAAGAAGGATGACCGAAATGATGGCTAAATTGAGATATCAGCCATACGAAGAGCGTTTAGAAGCCCTGAATCTCTTTAACCTAACTAAATGCAAGCTACGATGAGATTTAATTCAAGTATTTAAAATATTCAAAGGATATAGTAACATGGCTATCGATAAATACTTCACAGTTGATCGCTCGAATTATACTGGAGGCAATGGGCATAAAATAATGGGCAAACGATTGCAGTCGCATGAAGCTAGGCATTTCTTCTTTAACAGAGTCGTAAACATATGGAACAAATTTCTCTCCAGTGTATTAAGCTGTGATACAATACTAACCTTTAAAGGTCGTCAGGATAACTAGCTTTCTTTTTACCCCCAGCTTAATATGTTTACTCCTGAATAATACATTTCTGTATAAACTTTTTTTTTTTTTTTTCCAGAACTTGGATGATGCAACCCGCAGAACAGCTTTGATAAATATTGTTGACTTATTTTTTTTTTTTCCTCAGGTAAAAAGTGTAGAATAACGTTTCCTTTCCCTCTTTCCTATGAAATTTCCATGACTTTTCCTATGCTGCATGGTGGTTCCTTTCACTATTTCCTACCGGCTTTGGAGGTAAGATTTGATGGGTGGGAGGATGCCTTCCTGCTTTTCTATCCTTGTCCTTAACTGACAAAATAGTTTCGTTACTTACAACCTTCCCTATACCAAACAGCCATGAAAGGACCAACAGGTCTGTTACTATTTGTTGCTTTCCTATATACTCTTTTGTACTCCTTTTGTGGACCTAGTCAAAGTCACCCTAAGGTAACCAAATATTGCGCAACATACAACACTTTGGTTCGTCCGTAATCGTCCAAGCCGTCAAAAAAAAAAAAATGTTTTTGAGATGGTATGGTATGTTTCCAGCGTATTGATGTTATATTAATATTCAGGATTAACGAGCTAGACAAATAATTTGAACGTTAGCACAATTTGCACAGTGATGGACGTTTTCAAATCTTCACTCTCTTCCTCCCTTTTTTTTTTTTTTTTTCTGAATTTGAATAAGCTATGACTGGAAAATCTGTTATGATATTCTGTCAAAATCTAAACGCCTTGTACTAATGCGGCCAGGAGTTCTTAGCCACCCTCGTTCAGCCAACCCGTGTATGTGGCACCGTCGCATTCACGAGCACAGAAGTTGCCTTCGATGCATTTCTGTTGAAAAATATCCCTTCAGCTTTCGGCTTGTACTAATGGAGAAAGTAATAGTAATATTTACTTTGAAGGTTTGACTCTGATATCACGAATATATCATACTGATTATTTAATAACTTTTCCTCGTATAGAGCCAAGCAAGTGACAAATATGTATATTTGGTTCTACTCCACGACTTCCTGTAGGTCTGTACCAGCGAACATAGAGTGAACAAGTTCGAAGCATTCATTTGTTAGCGGGAGAGAGAGAGAGAGAGAGAGAGAGAGAGAGAGTAGTGGGTGCCTGTGAATTTTAGAGGAATGAGGTGGAGAAATGAGGTGCTCAACACAGTTAAACAGGGATTTTTCCTTTCGTTTCGGTTGGCTTTCTGTGCCTAAATGACTAAATGAAGGTAAATTATGAAATATAATAACTGGATGACGAAGTGGTAATAGGGTCTGGCTAATGGTTGTTTGGTCCAAGGTGTGCAGAGGTAAGCCTAAAAGGCAACGGTCACTGTTAAAAGTTGGATATTTTAGGTCCCACTTATTTTTAATATTTCTATGTATGTTTACAGTACGTGTATGCCCCAGTGGACCTATTTTCACCCCATGAATATTTTTATCAATGGACATTTTTACCACTCGGGGCACAGTCCCCCAGTGGATCTATTTTCCTTAACGACTTTTTTTTTTCAAAGACGCCAACTTTTCTACGTAACCTATTTTCCCACAAACTAATTTTCCCCATTGATGTATTTTCTCCCCACGGATCAATTTTTCCGTCGACCTTGAATCTCTCCATGGATGCAGGTTTCCTACAAGGACGTATACCCATGGATGTATTTTTCATAAATGAACCTATTTTCCGTCATAAACCTGTTATCCGACGTGGTTATATCACCCACTGATGCGTGCAGTTGAAACACAGACCTCTTAACCAACAGACGTATTGCACGATGGACCTGTTGTAACCCACTGGATATACCTACTTCAGCATAATTCCAGAATAATATCCCCTATGGACCGATTTTCCGCATACTAAACTCTTCCCAACTCGGACATTAATTCATATTACCTAGTCCCAGTGGCCTGTTTTCCCACAATCCGTCCATCCACCTACACACCCACCCATCAACGCACATACCCACAACCTTACTCAATACAGAATGTCTCAAAAGTAGGACGACACAAACCCGTCTCTTGCCTTGTCCTACAGGTAGCCCCACCACTCACCCAGCTTAATGCACCAACCCCACTTAACCAGCCCAACAACCCTTTCCCTCCCTCTCGCCCACCCACGCCATCTAATCCGCCTGTGAAACAACCAGCCTACATTAACCAATCCACCCACCTAGTCACCAACCTACCAACCCGCATACCATGCTCCACAAGTCAGATACTTGCAATTCAACACACACACACACACACACACACACACACACACACACACACAGAGGCGGGGTGGATTTCCTTACACGAAAGATGAGTCTCACCGCTTAACTCTGTCGGTAGAAAATAGTACCGGGTACTCTTTACAGGGAGTTTGCCAGGCCGTAGATAAGGGGCTTCACTCCGGCTACATACACATGATTTTATGCGATACGAGTAAATAAGGTGCTCGAGCTAAACAGGGAATTTTTCCTTTGGCTGATGACGAAGGAGTTTAATCCCAGGATGACGTCTCGTCGGACATAATGAAAGATGGGTTTTATTCTGGGTAAAGCCAGTTGACTTTGTCAAATAATTTGGCAGGCCGCGTAACTTCTGTTAAATGCCTTATGTTTGCATTTTTTTCTCTCTCTGGTGGTTGGCACCTGGAGATTTTTAGCAAACTCATGAGTATTTTTCTCATTAGTTGGATATCTCTCTCTGGACAGAGAGGCAAATTACTTTCTTAAGCACAGCTTTTTGTTAAATCAACAGCATTTATCTCCTAAATTATTACTCCAACGAAACCAACTCTCTCTCTCTCTCTCTCTCTCTCTCTCTCTCTCTCTCTCTCTCTCTCTCTCTCTCTCTCTCTCTCTCTATATATATATATATATATATATATATATACAGTATATATATATATATATATATATATATATATATATATATATATATATATACAGTATATATATATATATATATATATATATATATATATATATATATATATATATATATAAAGGGAGGAAGGCAAGTTCTAGTGACTGATGGAAGAAATATTCACACTGTGGCCTGTTTTCAATGGATCACAGGAATCCAGGGTTTCTTATCCCTTGCATTTCCCTGTGTCAGTCTGCCTCCACCTCTTTATTCTAAAATTCACAGGCGCCCACCATACTCTCTCTCTCTCTCTCTCTCTCTCTCTCTCTCTCTCTCTCTCTCTCTTTCCTGTTAACAAATGAATGTTTCGAACTTGTTCACTCCGTGTTCGCTGGTTCAAACCTACAGGACGTCGTGGAGTAGAACAAAATATACATATTTGTCACTTGCTTGGCTCTATACGAGGAACAAATTATTAAATAATCAGTATGATATATTCGTGATATCAGAGTCAAACCTTCAAAGTAAATATTACTAATGCTTTATCCATTAGTACAAGCCCAAAGCTGAAGGGATATTTTTCGACAGAAATCCATCGAAGGCAACTTCTGTGCCCGTGAATGCGACGGTGCCACATACACGGGTTGGCTGAACCAGGGTGGCTAAGAACTCCTGGCCGCAATAGTACAACTCTCGGTTCGGAGGCGAGCTTGCGTATTTTACCTGCGGTTCGAATCGTAGAGGGGGGATGCTTTTGTATCATGTACAGTATAACGCTACCATGGACGTAGGGTGATCTTCTGTCAGATGATCTGAACTACGGTAGACATGCTTTTTTTTAATTCGTATTCTGGCTGCTACTATATTTATTATGTGGAACGTAGGAAAGGCTTCTCTTACTGAAGCAGCAGAGGATAGCTGCATCTGACCCCTCGAAAAGTCTCTCTTAAGCTGAATAAACTCTCTGAAGGCACCGAGAATAAAATAAGGAACCGGTCACTGGAACGACGCGGTTAAACGTCTTCAGCAAATACTGGGAATGAGGAGGTTAAAGAAAATATTTGTATGATCATGAGGTGAGGTTTAGAAGGATATTCTTACGTGATCTGATGCCGTGATAACTCTCTCGTTTGCCATTATGGAGGGTTTGTGTTAATCTTAGCTATTGTTATTTGAGGTGATATGCTAACCTCACCTCCTTTTCTAGTTAGCCCCAGCCAGGCTAAATTGCACTACGGTTACTGAGGAGTTTTAGCTAAATCCCCCACCCCCCCTCCACACACACATTTTCTCTACCTTTTTCTTGCTCTCTCATTAGTGGACTTTTCACCTTGTCATCATTGTCATGCACCTAACCGCTCATTTTACACACACACACACACACACACACACACACACATGCACAAACACCCGTTCGCGCACGGACTAACGCATACTTTTATTCAACCACTCTAGATTTAGAGCAAACAGTTTATTTCTGAGGTCCAGCAGTCCTCCTACATATAATAGATGATTCCACACAACTGCACAAAATACACTAAGCAACAAACTAAAAGGTGGGTTATACAAATGTTTGTTACCAGTTCTTCACCCTGTGGATGCGGTGGGTTTCTATCTGGTTTACGAAATCGCCCGTCGTAAGCTACAAATGCGAAGTTCTCTGTTTTTGCCCAGGACTTAAATCATGATAACTTTAGTCATTTTTGTTTTGTTTTTAAAATCTCTTATGCACAGTATAACCGTCTGAAATTAGCCTTAATAAACTGTAAGGTAGGATAATTTGCGGTGAAATCTTTGCATCTCATGTCGCTATAACTCCTTTCCGTGCCATGGCTTCTGTATTTATTTGTGTTACAGCACAGAGGAGACGTCTCGGGAGAATGTTTTATTTATTTTATCTTATTTTTTGTTTTTACATTTGGCACGTTTCTTCCACCTTCCCAGCCTGTGCCAGTTTCTTTTAAAAACAATACAGTCAACGTATTACGGGACTGGAGAGAAAAAAATTGTTTTTATAGAGAGATAACTCCATTTCCCACCCTAATCATCCCAACAAGACTTTTTTTTTTTTACATAATTACCCTGAAGGTTTCGTGTTAACCCATTTGGTACGAGGACGTAATTCTATTTTGTTCTAGCTGCTACCACATTATTTAACTTGGATGAAGAGAGCACCCTAGTAGTGATGATATTGAAGACTAATACTCCTACTCCTCCAATTGGCAGTGGTTCATCTAAGTTGAATATAATCGTGTGATGTAGCAAGAGCAAGTAATACGTCCTCCAGTAGAACAGATTCACGACAAAATGTTATTTGCCAATTTCATTCTGTCATCAAAGCTTCGTTGTGTTTTTTTTATTACACTAACAGCTTAGAGATAGCTGCTACGCTATGATGACTTATGATGTAATATATGGTAAATAATACCCATGCAACTGCCAGGTAATTTTACTCAGTATTAGTGGAGACAGTTTAACGAGAGGGCAAATGAAGGATGCGAGTAAGACCTCTAGTTCGAAAAATCTCACTGTAAGATTAATAAAATCGTATGGATATAGTAAGGAAAGAGATACGTTCTCATTTGTGAAGGGTATAAAGAAGTAACGTCATTTTCTACCGTAATACTGCACAATAAACCTTGCTCTCTTAATTATATAACCATGACAACTCGGCATTAACCCTTTTAGCATGGTGACATCTGGTTTATTCCTGCCATTATCGGATGATTTTATTCAACTTAGGTGTGACCTCTTGTAATAAGGAAGTTGATGAAAGTTGTAACACATACTTACAGCTTCAGATGTCACTTTCAAACTGGTAAAATTACCTGAAGAAGACAAAAATGAAATGAACAGAGAGAGACGTCATCGTGTTGAAGAAATTAGGTCATTCCGCAGGATGACCCATGAATTATTTTTATCTTCAAACGTTTATTTTGAGCTTAGATGAGGCAATTGGTGTAGTTATGTATAGCCTTCATTAACCCTTACAGTACGATGACTTCTTGTTTTGTTATTCCTTATGTATTCAGAAGCATTTTTTCAAGTTGGAAGACTTAACAAATTGATGGTGGTTAGATAAAATTTTCACTAACCTCTTCACTAATAGCATGATTTCCACAATTAAATTAGAAACATCTGGAGCATCAAGAATAAAATAACAAGAAAGTGCTCGGTTTGAAGGGATTCAGTCGGTCTACATCTTTTTTTTTTTAATGAAAAAAAGAAGGAACTAAAGACTAGAAGCCCGAAAAATTGTTCCCTCAAAGAAAAAAATAAAATCAAGATAACAGAGAACCAAATTCCAGAACTGTTCATTTAGAGATGCTTAGACACCCTGTGTTTAAGAGACTGGAGGTCATAGGCAGTAGGAAATAAAGAGGAAGACAGTTACAGAGTTGAGATGTTGCATACATGAAGGACAGGGAATACGGTTAACGTTTGCATTAGAGGGTTTGACGGAAATGGGATGAGAGCTTGCTACTATAATCTATTTGACTGACCTGTGCACCTGAGGTATATAGGGTGTGTTTGATTCGCGGCTGCTGATTGGCCGCCGATGACGTCACTGAAGTAAATACAGGCATGTATTGTAGTGCACCATGCGGATGTAGGTGTACACCGTGGATGGATGTTATAATGCAACATGCGGACGTAGGTGTACACCCTGGGTGGACGCAGTGCAGCATGCGGACGTGGGTGTACACCGTGGGTGGATAATTTACTTCAATCGTCACTCATCGTTTTATAAAATTTTATAATCAGCTTTAAATATTTTGATAACAGTAAACTTTTAAAGTTAATTTTGACCTCTTTAGCTTCGGAAATTATTTCATACTTAAACTGGCTGCTTACATTGCAGACAATTTAAAGATATAAATAAGTGTTAAAATAAGAAGAGCTGTAGATTTACATCATCGGCGGCCAATCAGCAGCAGCAAATCAAACACACCCTAACTCGTCCCATACATCTCAGCTGCACAGATCAGTCAAATAGGGTACAGACGGGTGCTACGCGCCCGCTGTAGTGATGGAGTGATGCAAGTTCAAAGGGAGGGACAATTCAAGGGAGCAGTGACTATTGAAGTACCGAGACGAAAGAGACAAAGATGCAACCGTGCGACGAAGAGAAAGATGTTGGAGGGAACCAGTAAGAGCGGGAGAGTTAATGAGACGAAAAGCCTTTGACTCCACCTTGTTGAGAAGAGCTGTATGTGGGCATCCTCACCACACATGAGAGTTGTGCACACAGGGATGAGTAAAACCCCAGTATAAAGTCAACAACCGTGCAGAACGAAAGAAGACACGGAGTCGGCTTAGCACACCTAATCTCTTAGAAGCAAATTATACTAGAGAGGTAACATGATCTTTCCAAGACAAATCCCGAAAGAATGAAATCCCATTTACGTTCAAAGATGATGCAGGATTGAGTCTGATATTGTTAAAAATTAAAAAATACATCTATGATATATTCTGACGGGTCGAAAAATGTAAGAAAGCTTTTGATGCATTAAAAATATGATTTCTTTTACTCCAGTCAGAGATATGGGCCAAGTCAGACATTAGGTGTGCCATAGCCTCATCCCTTCTTTGCTGAAGCAACTGCTGGATTGGACGTTGCAGGAAGCGGATGGAAATGTGAAGGATGGAACCGTCAGCGTATTATTGGACAGGGTTTGACGTACGGCTTAGGTCATTGATGACTAGATGGAAGAGAGTTGGTGACATGACAGAACCCTGAGGAAAACACCGCTCTTGATAGGCCTAGGAGAGCAACCAGAAAGGAAACTAGAGATAAAGACAAAAATAGAACAGAAACGGTAGAAGGGCAGTTTGAAAATTAAAGATTTATTCCATACTCGATCGAAAGCCTTAGAGATGCCAAGTGCAATGTCAAAGCTTTAACCAAAATCCCGAAAGGAGGATAACCAGGAGTATGAAAGAGATGTGAAAAGGTCACCAGTGGAGCGTCCCTGGCGGAATCCATACTGATGATTGGAAAGGTTATGATAGGAAAGATGCTTTAAACATTTTTTTGTTAATTAATCATCATCATCATCCAGACCTCCTTTCCCATCCAAGGGCAGGGTGAGGAGTAGCAATGTCCAGACAGCCCAAAATTGCCCAATCCAATGGGCCACGCTTCCATTCACTCATCATTCAAGCCCCCGGAATCCTGGCTCTATCGGATACGCCAAAAACATTCACCACGTTCTGTAGCTTCACATATCGTATCCGACAGAGTCAATCCAGACTGCCACGTTAAATAGGGATGCCAAAAATCCCTGATCATGCACACCTCCTCACAAAATTCATCCAGCCAGCTCGATCTCCTGTCAGTTCCCTAGCCTCACCGACTTCCAAACCTCTCTTCCTTACACATTCATCCACCATATCTCTCCACCTTCTCCTTGACCTACCTTGCCTCCTCCCTCCTTCGAATTCGCTCAGATATACCTTCTTCACCACTCTATTGTTATCCATTCTCTCCACATGACCATTCCATCTCAGTACACTCTCTTCAATTCTGGTGTCCACCAACTTCCTCACACTTTGCATCTTTCACGAATCACATTATTTCGTATCCTATCCACCCTCTGTACTCCACATACATTCCTCAGCAGTCCTATCTCCACTGCTCTTAATCTTGACTTTTCATTTTCATGCCACACCATAGTCTCACATCCATATGTTAAAGCTGACACTAACACTTCTTCATGTAAGCCTCGTGCAGCTGCAACACTCAAGCCTCTGTTTCATATCAAGGCCTTCATTGCACCAGCTACTTTTCTTCCTTGTGTCACTCTACTTTCAACTTCTTTTGCACATTTTCCTCTCTTTTCTATCACTGTACCCAGGTATTTGAACTCTCTCACCAATTCCAGTCTCTCTCCATTCACTGTTACATTGCACTGGGAGTCACCTTCTCTCTCAATAACCATCACTTTACTCTTTTCTACATTTTCTCTCAAGGAACGACGCTTACAGACGTCAGCAAAACTCTGCACTACCCTACCAAGTTCTTGTCCGGTACTTGCAAGCAGTACTGCATCATCAACAAATTTGAGATATTCCATCCATCACCATTCATTACCAGTCCCATCCCTCTCTCCATTACTCGTGTTTTCACTTGTCTCATCACCCCATCCATGGGGACATTACACAACCTTGTCGCACGCCCACACTGATTGTGAACCATTCACTTATATGCCCATTAACCCTGACACATGCTCACTACCATCACAAAAACTCTTGACGGCACCTAACAGCTTACCCTCTACACCGTACATGCGCAAAACTTTCCACAATCCTTCTCTGTCCACTTTGTCATATGCTTTTTCCAGATCCATGAATGCCATAAACACTTTATGGTCCTTCTCACAAGCCTTCTGTACTATCTGTCTCACTGCAAGTATTTGGTCCACACATCCTTTGCCACTCTTAAAGCCACCCTGTTCATCACTCACTAGGACTTCCGATATCTCTCTTACTTTCTCTATAATAATTCTTCCATATACCTTCCCTACCACACTCAGTAAGCTTATTGTTAACAACAGACTTAAAAACTTTCAAAATACAGGAAATGTTAAAGCAACTGGGCGATAGTTAGAGGGCGGGGAATGGTCATTCTTGTTTGGGACAGGCTGAATGAGAGCAAACTTTCAGCAAGAAGTAAAGATACAAGTTGACAGAAAAAGGCGAAAGAGTTCATCTTGGCAGGATGTAAGCACAGAAGCACAGCTCTTGAGGACAACAGAAGGGACTCCATCAGGCCCATATGCCTTGTTAGTACTGAGGCCAGTGATGGCACAAAACACGTCAATGAAGGAAATTTTAATGTCAGGCTTGAGGAACCCAGTGGGGGAAGTAATGGAGGAACAGGACCGGAATCGTCTAAGGTGGAATTGGAGGAGAAAGTCTGAGCGATGACTTCTGCTTTATCAGTAGAAGAAAGCGTTACAGGCGCATCAATGTGGGAAAGAGGAGGGAAAGATAATTCAGTAAAGCTGCTAGAAAGGTTTTTGGCACTGTGCCAGAAGGAGAAGGAAGAATTTGAGTCAGGGAATTCAGAGCATTTAGCACGAATAAAAATATTTTTAACATGGCATAAGACAGACAACACAATTCCGGGCAGAAACATAAGAGCCATGAGCTTCAAGGGTGGGTTAGCTCCAGGACTTTTTGTAGGCCTTCTCTTGTTGTGGACAGCATTAGAACAAGCATGATTAAACTATAGTTTTTGCTTTAGTCACAGGATAAGAAAATGGAATGTATGCCTCCCTGCCCGTGAGAATAACCTCCGCAATGTACAAGGCACACTCAGATGGTTCTCGGCCGTGGAAGCAATAATTTCCAGGGAAAATCAAAGAAGTACTGCATGAGGGTGTCCCAATCGACAGCTCTAAAATGCCACTGCAGCTGCTTCTTAGGAGGGTCCACAGACCTTACTGGAGTGATCGGACAGATTAAGGTGTTAAGGTTGCGATTAGAGCGGTCCAACGGAGAGAAAAGATTAACAGCATAAGTGGAAGGATTAGTTGTGAGGAAAAGGCCAAGTATGTTGGTACTCTGTCCAAGGTGGTCAGGAATATGGGTAGGGTGCTGTACAAGCTGTTCTTTATCATTAAGGATAGGAAAGATGTAGGCTTGTTCATCAGGTGGATCAGTGAAAGAAGAGGAGAGTCAATGGTGGTGATGAGCACTAAAATCACCAAGAATAGATTTCAGAGAAATGGGAAATTGATAGGATGTCTTCCATCTTAGATGAAAGGTAGTCAAAGAATTTTTCATGATCAGTAGAATTAGGGGATAAGTACACAAAACAGATATATTTAGTTAGAGAATGACAGGACAGCGGAAGCTAGAGAGTAGGGAAGTGAGAAGATTCAAGTTCAGGAACAGGAGAGCAAGATATGCTGCTGCTTACATATACATATACATATACATATACACCTCTGGCTTTGAAGTGAGTCATTGCTCACATTCTCGTTATTTATCGTAATGAAGTGACGCGATATTATTTTCTGCAACTGTATATTGAGGTGATCCATGGTCTTATACTGAAATTTCACCTAGCGTAGATTGATTCAGACTCAAGATGCCCTTAATCCAATTCACTGCCTTAGTAATATGTAATTAAATGAGACTGATCTGACAACATTCAGAGGTCACTCTAAACTTGAACTTTTAAGAGGTTATAGACAGCTCGAGAGAAATGATTGTAGAATGTTCTGCAAGGGTCTAGATGGTTAAAAATGGTTCTAGAAATTCTGGAATGTTCTAGAAGGTTCTAGACAGTTCGAGAAAATTATGGAATAATCTTGAGCAGTTGGCCATGAGTCTATAAATACCCGCAGGAGGCTTTCCCTCGCAGAAAGTTCAAAGTGGCCTGCGATAAGATGACGGTTGTCAATGTGTTGAAAGAGCAGTTTCTCTATTGACAAAATTCAACTCGACCCTCACGAAAGACGAGAGACAGAAACAGTACATCCTGACCATCGTGAGGCAGCATCAGCATGACATTCCACGCTGCTTGAAAGAGGCTTTCATTGAATAGCACTTTCACTGAAAATAACAGGGTTTACTGTACTCAAATGGCATTTCTTGAGTATGCGCTTACTGTTTATTCTAACTAAAATGCGTGGCTTGAAAAACAGTGCCCCCGAAGAATACCATAGTATCCCCGACGACAGGGCAAGCCAAGAACAGCGTAGTGTGCCCACAAATGTGCCGACACCCCCACACGGACCCCACGGGGTAGCCGCCACCAGCCACCACCACTCCAGGCAACAGCGACGCATGTCAGCCCGGGCCGTGCGCCTCTGTGACATGCAACCACCACGCCGCCGCCACCATAGGAGAAGAACACTACCTTCGTGTAGTGGAATTGCTGAGCTAGCTAGGGGTGGAGTTAGAAAACAAACTCCAGACGGCACCCCTCTGGTAGAGACGAACCTATGGTCGCTCCCAAAGTGTTTTGGTAGAGACGATCTATGGTCGCTCCCAGGGTGTTCAGGTGAGACGATCAATGGTCGTTCCCAAGATGTTCAGGTAGAGACGATCTATGGTCACTCCCAAGGTGTTCAGGTAGAGACGATCAATGGTCGTTCCCAAGGTGTTCAGGTAGAGACGATCTATGGTCGCTCCCAAGGTGTTCAGGTAGAGACGATCAATGGTCGCTCCCAAGATGTTCAGGTAGAGACGATCAATGGTCGCTCCCAAGGTGTTCAGGTAGAGACGATCTATGGTCGCTCCCCAGGTGTTCCGGTAGAGACGATCTATGGTCGCTCCCAAGGTGTTCCAGTAGAGACGATCTATGGTCGCTCCCAAGGTGTTCAGGTAGAGACGATCTATGGTCGCTCCCAAGGTGCTCCGGTAGAGATGATCAATGGTCGCTCCCAAGGTGTTCAGGTAGAGACGATCTATGGTCGCTCCCAAGGTGCTCCGGTAGAGACGATCTATGGTCGCTCCCGTCCTCGTGAGACGATCTATGGTCGCTCCGAGAGTGTCGTGGTAGAGACGACCTATTGTCGCTCCCTCCCTCGCGAGACGATCTACAGTCGCTCCGAGGGCGTGCAGAGTAGAGAGACGTCCCCACGGCAGGAGACTGAAGCCCAGGCTTCCTGTCCCAGAGTGACCCAGACAGGCCTCCCAGCCTCCCCTGGTCTCTGCTCCCTTCACCTGGCTCTAGAGCAGACGCACCTGACGGACCCCAGTGGAAGTCGCTGCCGCAATCCTCCCCTGTCGGCGCCCCTAGACGCTGGAGACCGCAGCCCACAGTCTCTCTCGGTTCTCCCCAGGACACCCGGGCGTGATCTCTTTACGCCCCCACGACGCCGGGACCTGTCACAGAGGTTCCTGGAGCTATTCGGCCCTAATCCCGAGGGCCACACGCCGGAGCCAAGTCCGGAAGCCATGGGGAGTCCAGGACACGAGAGGACGCCCTCGCGAGCCGTCCCGTGCCCTCTCGGCACACCCCGCATTGACGGTGCCCCTAGCCCAGCAGGATCACCGATGACATGTTCCTGCCTATCCCCCTGATGAATACGTGTGATATTGTAATATGAGTGATTTAGGTTAAGTGTGATTCTCCCCTAGAGCAAGTATTGTGCAGTGATTTCGTATAGTGAATATCGGGGTAAATCAGATCACAGTGAGAAGTTAAAGGACGAGAATGTGGAGCAAGATCTGATTGACTGTACGTGTGAGTGACATCCCTGTTATATAATTAATAAGCCTGTGCCTATAAAGACATACCCCCATTACTGTGAAGGAATATTGAGAAAGGAAGTATTAATAGTATTCTATCTTTCCCCCACGCTGTGGAACGAGATCTGATTGACTATACGTGTGAGTGACATCTCTGCTATATAATTAATAAGCCTGTGCCTATACAGACATACCCCCCATCACTGTGAAGGAATATTGTGAAAGGAAGTATTAATAGTATTCTCTCCTTCCCCCACGCTACCCATAAAATCTTGTTTACCACTCGCTCTTACTCCCAAATCTCAAGTAAGTGTAAATCAAGGATAAGATCAATTACCAAAGTATTTTGGCTAGTGGAAACCATATAAATTTCACGGCTAATATCTGCCGCCTTCCAGTATTACCATAACTTTCTCCTAGCCGTCACAAGTCACTCCCCGCACCTCCCCTATCTCCTAGTGAGTCTCAACCCCCTCCCCGCACCCCCGCGCGCGCGCCTATATTTACTGCACTCGTGATATACTAGAATTGTTTGTGTTGTCATTAGTATCAGAGAAGCAAGTATCCCGCGAGATACACATATCCTAGATAAGTTTTTTATATTGCTATATATTGTGCTGTAATATCTGCTGACTTGTCCTGTGTCTGAATGTGGTAATAAACGTGCAAAGGTTGTTGCCTAGAGTTTTTGTGTCCTGCCTCTCTTTATTGCACTAGCTCCGGTCTCGAAAGAGGACCCCGCTCCACGTTAGGTGAAATAGGAACGAGAAGTCGAGCCTAATTTCACCTAGCATTACACTAACACTGGTGACAAAATCTTGATTTTATGTTCGGTGTTCACGTCGTCTATGGGGTGGTGCAATAATGTGATGGTAACACAATGTGAAAACTGTGGCGACCTCTAAATATTACGCCAGAGAATTAAAATTTTGCAGGTTCGTTTGATTAATAGAAGGAAACAAAAGCAACTTGCGTTTATTATTCTATGCTGTTATTCTTATTTTTGGATCACCTCACAGTACATAGTGGGATCATTAACACCTTCAATACTATGACATCCTTACAGCTTCTTTCTTGCTACGGTATGTATCGTCGGTTTTATCCGACTTTCGAATGATCCCTCATTTTGAAGGGTAAATGAAAGTTGTGTCTAACCCCTCCACTTCCATACCCCTGAGGTGAGTAAAATCGGCAGGAGGTTGCAAGGTTAACATAGCAGCTGACTCTCAAACAGAAGCTGATTGACACATTATCGTAACAACTGATACGTTAGCTTTGAAGAGGATATAATCATCATTTTTCATTGCTTTGTTACGTTCTGCATTTTAGGTAACATGAACAGAGAACGGCTCTAGAGCTGTGATGTAGTTACGAGCGAGGGAACGCAGAGGGCGAAGCGAGCAAGTGTAACGAAACGATGCTTACTTTACGCTCAGCTGAGAAATTAGCTGCCCGACACCTTTCCCAGCCTGACATGGCACGGCCCGACCGCGATGGTTTTCAGAAGATAACTTCCCTAATATATGTGACAGAGAAGAAGTTCTTTCAGCAGGCAGTAGATACATTCAATAAATTTTGTTTTCAACTATACTGTATGTTTACTCATGAGACCAAAGAAACCCCTTGGAACCCCAGCTTTCCAAGGGAATGTACCAAGGGGTTCAGTTGGCATGTTCCACTATGAAATCGAATATAAAAAAAAGTTTCCTGTTGTAACACTACTTTCTTGCATGAATTATAGCAACTGAATATCGGATATTATGTTCATAATTTTACATGGACTTTTTTTCTACGTTTAGGGGGTGAAATCAGGAAGGATATTCGCCCTATTTTGGAGTTTTATCATTCGATCAATAGCCAAGCGTTTACCAACGCAGTTCGTTGACACGGCAAGTCGGGAGCAAAGAAACGAACATTGCGGGTGTGATAAATGCTACGGCGCCTCGCTATATGCACATCCAGAGAGAGAACTTGAGAGAGAGAAAAAAACGTGGGAAAGGAAATATTTTAGCTGAATTATTCTTCTGTTATTGTTCAACTACCTGAGCAGAAATGTTGAAATTTTACACCATGATGAAATTATGATGATAGGCCTATGTACAAACGCTCGCTCACTCGTTACGTGCTCACAAAGCGCACTTTACTGGTATTATAGCTTAGAGATTGAAATGTCGCGACACAAGTTTTATCCTTGACATTTTTCTAGAATTGCAACGGATAAATGTCGCTGCACAGCTTAAAAATTAACACACAATCGTCAGATTAACACGTGTGTTTTCAGTCAACACAGCTCAATACTCCACACATGGTTCTAGAACAGATGCATGGACTGGGTCGACGCAGCACAGAAATCAACACACAGCTCAGCAATCGACACACAGCTCTGAAAATGATACACAGGCCTTGAGTCGGCACAGGAAGTCAGTATTCTGTATACAGCTCTAGGATTAACACATTGGCCATAAGTTGACACACAGACCTAGAATCGACACATACTGTCTGCCATGAGTCGACACACACACCAAAATTCCATAACTTTAGGATCAACATATCTATGGCGGGTAAACCGACCATGAGTCAGTGCCCTATTCTAACTTCGACACTCTTCTCAAGAGAACTGACACAGTTAGACGTCAGTACACAGGTCAAAAACTCACTCAAAGCTCAATACACATCTGTAGAACTGACGTCGGCCACAAGTCAGTACACATTCCAGTCAGCTCTAGAATCAACACAACAGGCCTGTACTCGGCACACAAAAGTAGCTCCAAAACGCATCTTCACGCTAGACACATCATTAAAATAGGCGGCCTTCAGAATCAGTCGACACCCTAAATCTGGCATATATTCCCAGAATCGATGAGAAGCCCTTAAGCGGTCACACATTATGAATATTTTCAGTCCGATGACGCATTTTATAGTTTTTTCTTTCTATTTCCACTCAGATTCAGGGAGATCTTTACTGAAGAAGGGGTCAACGAAGGTTCTGTCTCTCCCCTTGTTTTCGAAAAATATCTAAGCTGAATTAATCGTCTGAAGTTAGCATGAATTGAAAAAAAGTCACCAGAGTGAAATGCTTACATCGACACACATGGATAAGGTGGACATATCTCTGAAATGGACCTAAAATCATGTTTCTGAAGTCGACTCACCCACAAGGTTAATATACGATACATCCCTAGATTCGGCATCTACACGCACACACACACACACACACACACACACACACACACACACACACACACACACACACATGGCGTGACCTAAGTCACTAGAGGAGTTGCTGGGCTGCAAGCGACGATCTCTGGTCAACAAGAGCGGGAAGGGAGAGGGGGATGTGGGGGAGGAGCAAGTAGGGAAGGGATGGAAACGAAGGTGGGAGGCAGGGCCTGAGGAGGGGGAAACTGGGGGACTGACAAACATGGATGGGGAACGGAGGACAGGTGAAGGGGAAGGAGCAGGTGCGATAAAGGGGAATGGGAGGAATGGTGGGGGGAGGACAGGGGAGAGAATGGCACGGTTTGGTAGGGGGATGGTGTGTCCAACCCAAATTTGGGTAATATCATCGTTTCACTGTATGACCTTTGAGTCAGTCGGTAGTAAGCATATTGACCGGAGACTAGAGCGGTAAGTAATCAAGACAATGTTATATATTAATAGCCAGTAAAATTATTGATGTGATTGCTTCGTGGTTATTAAACCACAGTTGCCTAGTGTTCTGCTTGGTGAACCTAATGTTTCACTAATTTAGGGTAACTAATACCACTGCTTTGTAAATTTTCAAGACTTTAAATAACGTTATTGACGTTTTGAATTACGACGGCTGTTTTGCCAAAGCTTTATATTAATCGATTTGTACTAGGAATTCGCCAGTGCAGGATATGACAGCCATCAGCACAGTAATGTCTCAAGGTCGATCCAGTGTGCTGACACGGCTGGAGTGGGAGGCTCTGTGTGGGTGGTGACATGAGAAGTGTAAAGAGAGTATGGAAAGGAAATGACGAATGGGGAAGAGCGAGTAGGAGCCTGGAAAATGAGGATGGAATGATGGAACAGGCATGAGAGGAGAAATGAAAGATATGAAGGGTAATGAAATAGGAGAGGAAGGAGAATGGAAGGACAAAGGGAAATGATGGAAGATACATGGAAGGGGAGTGAAAGGAGGATGGGGAATAGTGTAGCACAAAATGAAGGAAAGTAGAGTGATATAAGGAACATTAGAGCAGAAGTGAAAATAAAATGTAAAAGATAATGATAGATTAAAAAAAAAAAAAAAGTAGAGTGGATCGGAAAAGATGGTTGCTATGGAAAGGGAATGGAAGTTGAAAAAGGATGGTGGGGCATGAAGATGAATAATGTTATAGAGAAGGAAAGGAAGTGGAAATGTGATTGCTGGAACAGGAAAAATGTGTGTAATAAAGGAAAATGTCTAGACGTCTTCTGGATGGGGTGAAGAGAGACGGTGAACAAAAGGACGTGAAAAAGAAGTGAGAAATTGGTGGAAGAGAGGGGGGGGGGGAGAGGGATGATAGGAAAACGTAGGAAGAGTGTGAGTAATTTCTGTGAGCCGTAGAGTTATATTCTAAGTGGTATATTAGGATTAGTAGCACTTCCGTAGCGTTTAATTTTTCCTGATACATCTTTGTATTTTCCCGTATGATATTTATATCGTTCAAATATCAACACACTTTGCATCAGTAACTCAGAGACAGGTATTATATTTATAAGGCGGAGAAGAAATCGCTAAGGAAGAGGAGCTAAAAAAATCCAAAACCATTTAGAATGAGTTCTACATTCCTTTAGGTTTTGGATATTCTCCAGCACTTGTTCCTTAATGACTCGTTTTGCATTTTACAGCTAGTTATTTTGTTGACTGTTATGCATATTTTTTTTAAAATGTCGATGTAGTCTGTATGGATAATATAACCATTCTTATCCCATATCCGACTTCTAATTAGAAACAGAAAGCATTAAAATAGAACAATAAACAATGTGTTCTGTGGAATAAACAACACAGTCAGCCACTCTGCAAACAAGTCTTCCAAATCACTGTCCCACCTCACAGGCGAGAACCACCCACACAGGTTTTATAATAGACGCACTTTAAAGTAACTTTTGAGGTAGAGTTGGTCCATCGACTACCATGTTAAAAATAACGTGTAATCTTTCTCATGTACATACCAGTACGAGTACACACTTTACTCATTCGTTTTTATCTTTTCTCAGTTCCACGACTTCACCAAATGCTGTACCTCGCTGTTTAATACATTCAATTGCTATTCTACACATCCTTCCACTCTCAGTCTCACCCACATATATCCTCTTTGTCATTTACTTTATATCTGTTCTCTATACATAACTTTCTGCATACTCCCCTTCACCTTCTGATCAGCAGACCTCCTTAATTCGTACATATTCATATCTCCTATCGCCGCACAGAGCTACTTAAAATCTTCCATCAGTTCAGGTTCTACTTCCTTCATCAACACAACGCACTCATAGTTATCTTTCTCAGCAGTCATAGATTTACTTTAGCCTACATTTACATTCTGACCTCACTTCCCACAGGCATTTTCAAAATTAAACCTGTCTGCAAAGATCTCTATCACTTATAGTAAATAGTACAACAACGTACATAAAAGTCGGCTTTGACATATTCCATTCTGCATCATTCATCATCAGTGTTACCGCCTTCCCATAATTTCTGTGTTAGCGTCTTTCATCACTCGATCAGTGTACCCACTGAATAAGCACAGGGACATCAGACACCCTTGTTTCATTTCAACGCTGATAGTAAACCGTTCACTTAAAACATTCATCTACTCTTTTACATACGTCACTGCAATCTTAAATGATCTTTACAACATTCGCATTTTTTCACCTATGTCATACATATTTAACAATTTCGTTATTCCTCTTTGCCGACGTTTCATAGGCTTTTCCGGATTCATAAATGCCATAAAAATCATTCATTCCTGCTCAAATGCTCTTCCCACTATCTACCTAGCCGCAACTGTTTGAGGGGAATGTGTCTTACTGCGAATTGTTCTCCCGTTCGTAGGAGGGGTAAATGTTTGAGTTTCGTATCCTCTGGGCGAAATGGAGGTTAGTCAAGACTCTAGAACATGGTATGATTCTCAATGAGATTACTGTAGTTTCAATGGGGTTTTAATTATGGACCTAGCACCTCGGAAACCTCACTCTCATTCCATTTCTTTCTTGCAGTACTCAGTAAACTTAATTCCACGATAATTTTAGCATTTTTTTTCCATGAAAAGGCTATTTGACATAGGTTTCAATAGCGGTAAAATGTTGTTGCCAAAGGATGTTCCACGCAGCTGGATAAGGTCATATGGCATAGACAGAGTACAAGGCTGAAGTTCGTGCTTGACCAGGTTTGTCATAGGAATGAAACTTAGACCAAAGCGTCTTTTTAATCACTGTAAAATTTATAACCATCATAACAAAGACAAATCCTAAATAACCCACAAATTAAAGTGAAAAATTGTAAGAGCACGAATGTCTCCCTTCAAATCGACAAATCCATGTTCATATCTATGGCAAGGATAAGGAGGGTCAATATACTTATGATCATATGTTTTCCAGAAAGTAAGGTTTCGATGGCGTACCATTAGGCTTGCTCTGTAACTGCTTTAAAAATGGTTGCCGAGTAGCAAAATATCCATTCATATCTATCTAACTTTATCTTTCTATCTATCTACCTACCTATCTATATACATTACATTAGCACACATTCTCTTTTCACCTAACGATAGAAGACGCAACTATAAAGTGTGTGGCATGTTAAACTAAGGCACGTGAGGGACCTTCAGTCTATTCCTGGACAGCTGAGGGAGTCCACTTTTAGCCCGACCTTGCCGTCCCTCAGTGTCTTGGTCATGCGTGCTCTCTGCCTAATAAGCTCACAATGGTGATCTCTTTCAGAGGGCGTGTGATCAATTGAGTTGTGACCAATTAGACAAAGATATGGGAAGAGGAGGATAGATCGGCAACGAGAGGTGGATGAAGAGGGAAGAGATTAACAGGCAAGGTCACTTATGGTGGAATTGAAAAGGAGGTGAACGGAGAACGTGGTACAGCAGATGAATAATATGGGAAGGAGGAGTCAGCAAGAAATTATGGGACCCTGGGTTCCTATGGATATGAAAACTGCCGCATTCCTCACACACACACACACACACACACACACACACACACACACACACACACATCTAGTAGAACAGTTCATCAGAGTATATAACATCCTGTATTATGTGATGCAATTTGATTTTGAGCTCTAAAAAATACCAACGTCAATATGCGCTTTAGCATCACGTGGTGGTACAGTGCTTTTCCTTTTTTTTTTTTTTTCTAATTCTCAGGCTCGTATGGGTCACTCACCTGAAACAGATAAATCACCTGGAGCCAGCTGCAGTAGATTATTAGAGTTGTCCCGACTATAAAAGGGTTGATGGTAGCAATAATATGACTCCCGGTCATTTGGAGGACGGACAATCAGTCGACGGATGACTGGCCGAACGGGTGTTCGACCGACGAACGTCTGATCGACTGGACTATATGTTGATAGGATGTTTAGCCGATCAGACGTTTGGCCTAAAGAAACTATTATTCATACCAATTTGTTTCATTTTGTTTTTCTTGAACATAGCACACGCGAACATTACATTTTAAAGTTAAATAGCAAAGTTGCTTAAAACCTTTTAAAACTATAAACAAAAGTAAAGAAAACTTAGTCATCAAAAGAATCCAAACAAATAATGGCCATAAAACTACAGATAATGGACAACAGCTGGTGTGAAGACTGCTCTCGTATTTCAAATATTTCCCCAGTATTATTAGGACAGTTATATGGCTGTGTAGAAGAACACGAATCAAAGACAAATCAAGTGACTTTTGTCTTTGGCTCGTGTTTCCATACACCACCCGAAAAATTTTCCCGTGGTAGGTGGGGGGAATCACCAGCCAGTCACCTGTTGTGCTACCATTAGGTGATTATACTGTGCACTGAAAGGTAATCAAAATGGTTTCTGGTCACAGGAACCCTTTAATACGCTGGGTAGAAACCAAATAAGCAATCAGTAGATTACAACGCTCATCACCGGATGAAATCCATTAGGGAGGGGTTAGGGTATATTGCTCACAGAGGCCTAATATCGCTTAGGGTAGACCAGCTGGTCACTCTTGCCTCAACTGACCGAACTAAGAAGCCTGGCTCCTGATGGGCCAGTAAAAGTTGGAATGAGAGAGAACAGGTATTTAGACTGGTTTTCATACAATGGTATTGTTTTTTCTCCTTCTGAGAAGGCCCTTCATACCAGTTCCTTTAGCAATTTCCAGTGTGACTCATTTTCTTGGTTTTGAACCAAGTTGATACAACATTTTTTGTTTTAAAAAAAATCTTTGTTGAAAACCAGTGTTCGTGAGAAAAAAAAAAAAAATTCCGTCAAACATCCGATCGTCTAAAGATCTTGTCGACGGAAAATCTGGTCGGTCAAACATCTGTTGGTCAGTCGTTCGTCACCTGGATGTCCGTAGGTCAAATTATCGTCGGCGAAACTACTACGCAAACAGCATGAACATCCTCAGGATCCTGAGAATCATTCTAGGGCGATTTAAGCATTAGCTGGAATATAAAACTAGAGCTGTCCAAATCATGAGAGTGATTAACTTCTGTAAGTGGAGCGACACTTTATTCTTGAATATACATGAGGGAGGGTGATGTGTCATGGGAACAAGAGACAATGCTGAGTAATGACAGAAATGTAGCTTCTACTGCCGCGGCCATCCATCATATTAGGTGGTGCCAGACAATGGACAGATAGGCAGACAGACAGATAAAAAGCTGTTTTACAATGTTGGATATACGTGACTCTTATCAGCAGGTTGGAGGTCGTGTGGGGACTTCATCACGCTATACTGCTGGTGATTACCACTCTTTTATTTACACCGTCCATCACATGGACCAGGTAAGGTATATGGCCCAGAAAATAATAAATGATATATTAGTATTGATTCAGTCTTCATTCCATACAGAGCTACAATTAATGGTGACCATATAGATGGAAATGGTTTCCCTCATAATATACCAGTAAGTGTACCAGTAACTGGCTCCGAAACGATTGAGAATTGGACCCCTTGAAACAGTATACAGTGTATGACTAGAAGTTATCCCAAGAATATCCTGAAGTCTGACACACTTCTCCCGGGACACCTGTGAATGATGTGCTGCTTTGCTGGCTTAATAGTTTTATTTCATGCATAGTTTTAGACTCGAATTTATTTTGAGTATCAAGAACAAGCACCCATAGAATACAACACCTGCACACACCCGCTAGTCTAAGGGCGGAATATTTGAGTGTGACCTTGACTTCCGACAGAGTGCTCTCAATATTGAATTACTTCACTATTGTCTAATCTTAATCCTTCCACCAATTTTAGTTCAAATAAGATCAAAGCTGATTCAATTGAGTCTGCCCAGTGACCTTGACCTTTGACCTTTCCCTGTTGCCTAAACTTGTTCTTGCAGATCTCTGCAACCTTCTGTTAACGCGAACTCCTCCACAAATGTTAGTCTACATCGGATATAAAATGATTAAGTTGATCTTGATATGTCAGCCTCCTGGCCGATCCTCACCTCAATCATCAAGTCTAATCCTAATCAGACAAAACTGTTTCAGTTATTTTGTTTACACACTGACACACACATCGATATTAGACCTTACCCTGTGACCATGACCTTTGACCTATTGCGTCCCAAAGCAAAAGATTTGCTCAATTGATGACCGAATACATTTCCTCCAGGTTTGGTTACAGTTAGATTAAAACTACTTATTTTGTTATAAATCACACACATGGGTCGAACCTTGACCTTGTCCTGCGACCCTGACGTTTGACTGATTGTTCTCGAAATTCAACCATTTCATTTTTGTCTTATTTTAAACCCGCCTCAAAAGTATGATATAACTGAATAAAAACTGATTAATCTAATTCTGTTTGATTAATGTTGGACCCATACCTGTGATCTTGAACTTTGACCAATTGCTTAAAAAAAAAAAAAAAAAAAAAAAAGCGGGTTTTTATATGGGTTGTCTCTTTATCCTGCCACCTTGCTTGGCCAAAATTGGATAAAAACTGTTAGATTTATTTTATTAAAACAGAGAGAGAGAGAGAGAGTGAGTCTGAATCAAATTTACCTAAACTGGCAGATGACATTCTACTGGCTCTACTATAACAGTCTCGTAATTAGTCCTCGCTGGTATTATTTTTTTCGCTGACGTAGGTGAAGATTATTGCTGTCGCTAGTATTACTGGTAACCACCTATTACCTAGTTTGAGACTATTGTTTTCGCTGCTATTCTTATTATCATTATTCTCGCCTCAGAGTCTCGCAACGATTCCAGGAGAAACGGAGACTGTGTATGGAATCTTAAGGGTCCAGGTTATGTCCTGTCATGGGCCACTGCTGATAGAAAAAATATCCAAATCTCTACAGTCGGGTCACGGTCACTAAGAAACAGTAGGTGAAGCTAGTGACTGTCAGTCGGACAGTTACAAAATTCTAGTTACTATTATTCTCGCCTCACAGTCTTGTAACGATTCCAGGAGAACCGCAGACTGTGCAAGGAATTTAAACGGCCCAGGTTATGTGTCCTGGCATGGGCCATTGCTGATAGAAAAAAATCAAAATTTCCCAAATGGGGTCAAGGACATTGTAGGGAACAGAAGCAGACACATGCGTTCTTCGACACCTTTGTCTCATCCCTTGATGTTACACAAGAAGTTACCTTAGTGTCTTCACATCTTATCTATATTACACATATCTTAACACACAGTGAAAGTTCCTTCTTGTAGCTACTGGCTACTCTATTACTCTATAAAGATATGTAACTAATTATTATAATTCCGGCCTCAGACTCTCCTAGCGATTCCAGGAGAGCCGGAGGCTGCGCAAGGAATCTGAAGGGCCGAAGTTATGTGTCCTGGCATGGACCATTGCTGAGAGAAAAGTAAAAAAATCTAAATCTCCCCAGTGGAGTCAAGGTCACTAAGAAACAATAGATGAAGACTAGTGACTGTCTCCAGGACAGTTACAGATGTCTAGTTTGTCCTGTTTTTATTTTCTTACTGTAAGATGAGAGGAGAGGGAGGAGGAGGGTATTAGAGCAGCGTATTTTCTGTGCTTGTCATTTTCCATTGGTATTTTGCTTTGTTAATTTATGAATATTATCTCTCACTCGGGAACGCTACAGTTATTATTTTTAATACACTATTATAATTATCATTAAAACTTCCCACATCCCTGTGTGAATTTTATTGTCAATAATAATAATAATAATAATAATAATAATGACTAATATAACATTATTATTATTATTATTATTATTATTATTATTATTATTTGGTTACTTATTTTAAATTTGCGATATTTCAAAGGCCATATGGCCAAGCGCCTTTCAGTGTAGTTGGACAGCTGTCTGCTTCTTTTGGCCAAATATTTTGACAATCCGTCAATCGGCTCTCCGAATATTATCAGGAACACAAAGAACTGAGTGAGCTAAGCTATATCAAGAACAGCTTAAGCAAAGTAGCTGAAATTTTACTACAATATAGCCTTAAGACGGATGCAGTGCGGATAGGAGTATGGATCTAATCGGTTGATTATTCTCAGAGATCGGCTAGGGTAAAAAAAATTGGGACCTCCAGATATTCCGGATGTCACCTACTTTTCCATGAAAGATTAAAGCTAGAGCCACCAAACTTGGTGGGCTGTGCTGACCTAAGGTGACATGCACCAGATCAGTGACCTTGACCTTCAGGTCCCTTTATAGCTGGGCCTCTAGTAGGCACTGGCTGTGGGAAATTTTCATGTATCAAAATTGTCCTTTGACTATTTTAACGTGTTCTAGTTATATTATTATTATTATTATTATTATTATTATTATTATTATTATTATTATTATTATTATTATCATTATTATTATTATTATTATTATTATTATCATCATCATCATTATTATTTTGCTGTTGTTGTTGTTCTTGCCCTGGTTATGATTATTATTCTGAGTGACAGGTACGGTATGTTTTCATCCCTTTTTGTTTGTTTGTTAATTTGCTAGTCTGTTAGCAGGATTACCAAAAAGCTAAAAGAGAGATTTGGAACAAATCAGGTGAGAAAATAGCCCATATCCCAGTGAACAATTAATTAATTTGGGGGACCGATCCGGATCGGATTACAGATTCTGGATGGAAGACACCTTTTGCGAAACCTTAATCAGTGATGAGAAAATGTAGCCCATCATGAAGAGTGGTTTGGAAATTACGTTGCCCTTGTCGGAGAGATGCTCTCTGCTGAATGCTCCATTATTTAGTATTACATTAAAACCATTGTGGGCCACGTTCGGTTGGAGCATCTTATCCCACTGAACCACCAGGTGATCCTGTGTTGGCTATATGGTTACCACCCACCATAATACATGCTGGATTGCTCTAAAGTGAAATTAGTCGTCTAGAAAAGCAGCTTGCTTTCAGATTATTAGTTAATACTGAATGCCATTTCATTGTGAGAAACCTTGTTTGTAAGTGACAAAGATGTCATATGAAAAACATCGAAGTCAACAAAGAAAAATTCGATTCTGAGTGGATAAGCACAACCAAACTGTACAGGCTCACTCCACAGCAAGAGACTATAAAACCTGGAGACTCACAGCAAACGCAGAGAATACCATTGGGAACCATAAAAAGATTACCGTAACAATAGTATAATTTGACCTATAACCGCTTTCTGTAAGGATCTCAAAAGCTTCCAGCTGCTAATCAACAATTATGGCTAGAACCGCTTCCTCCACTTCTTCTTTTTCTTCCCACTCCTCCAAGAAAAAAAAAAATGCATCTTTGCCCACTTTATGGACTGGAAAAATACTCTCTTCAGTCCTATGAATTTATATATTAAATCTTGCCATTAGCAGACTATTATCTTCACATCAGGAGAGCCCCCAGGGTTGGTCGAGTTAGTGCAGATAGAGGGCGATCTCGCAAATTCAAAAATCCCTCGTAAGCAATAATAGAATTGTCTGGTGGAGGCAAGAGTGCAACAGAGAAAACGTCCTCGGGTTCAAATAGTTCAATGCACTTCCCAGACTCAGCTCTTCCCTTCCCACACACCTCTACCTTACTCTCGCTCCCTCCTCCTCCCCCCATACATCTTCCGCCTCCCACCCCACCCTTCCTTCTCTCTCTTTCTTTCCCTTCCCTTCCCTTCCCTTCCCTTTCTCTCTCCCACTTCCTTCCTCTCTTTTTGTCTTTTCTCTTCCCATCCTTTTCTCTTCCTCAGTAGCTCTATGCCATTTTTTGTACTCCACCTCTCCCTGCTTCTCTCCCTTCCCCCTTCCTACCTCCCTCCCCTTGCCTCTGCAAACCAACTCCTTCCCACCACTCTCCCCCTTCCCTTTCCCTTCCTGCTCCTTCTCCCCTTCCCCCTCTTTGGCTTGAAATAGCTCCACTCTGACCTTCCAGTTTTGACCCTCTCTCCTTTTACCTCTTCCCCTTCTCCCACCAGCACCCCCCCCCCTCAGTCTCACTTAATGCTCTTGCCTTTCCCCCCCTCCCCCTCCCACCCCTTCCCCTTCCCCCTTCTCTCTCTCTCTCTCTCTCTCTCTCTCTCTCTCTCTCTCTCTCTCTCTCTCTCTCTCTCTCTCTCTCTCTCTCTCTCTCTCTCTCTCTCTCTCTCTGGCTATTAACTATATCTCTGTCTTGCTATATATCCGTGTCTTATATGTTCTCTTCTTTCCTTCCGTCTCTTCTTCCCGTCATTTTCAATTACACGGCTCCATCATTCCTCCCTACTACCTACCTACGTCCCACATTAATAGCCATCATTTCTCCCCTTTTCTTCCTTTCTTCACTTCCTCATGCTTTCCCTTCCGTTCATTGCATTCTTCTCTATTTATTCCTCTTGTTCCATCTTCGTTGCTTTCCTCTTCTTCACTCTCTCTTCCCCTACGTCTTTCTCACGTCTTCTCTCCTTTCTCCTTCCACACTTCATTCTTCCTCTCCGTTTCTTCTTCTGTATGTCCGTCTGTATAACTATTTTCATACTTAACTTTTTATCTACCTATCTATCCGACCAATTAGTTAATTTAATCTATCAGTATATCTCTTTACATCTGTATCTACTTATTTGTACATCTGTTTGCCTGGCTATCAGTTTAACTGTCTGACTATTTACCGGTATCTGTGTCTGTCTGTCTGTCTTTCAGTCTATCAATCTATCTGTCTATATTATTAGTTCGCCATGAATTCAGAGAGTAATACTAAAGGTGCGTATGTTGGAGAATCTATAACGTAATGATAAACAACTTTCGTTTATCCATATATCTCCACCACACTTCAGTAATACACTGAGATTCTATACAGATAATTTTCTGTGACCTTTCTGATGATCTGAATTTAGCGGTAAACAGAATACGCCAGAGTTAATCACAACTTCACTACGAGAGCTTTCCGAGTTAAAAATGGGATACCTTTATAAACAGTCTTGCCTGTGAGCTCCGACATACCTATAGTGTACTGTGTTTTTGCTCCCCCTCCTCCTCTTACATTCACCACCATTCGCTCTCTACTCCTCCCTGCTCTGCCCTCTTTCCTGCTCTACCTCGAACTCTTCCCTGACTTCTCTCTTCCCCTCTTTCACTCTTCCCTGACTTCTCTCTTCCACTCTTTCCACTTTCCCTCTTTCACTGCAACCCATCCCTGCCTTCTCACTTCCCCTCTTTCCACCTCTCTCGTCCTTCCCCACCCTATCCCACTCTCATTTCTCCCCTCCCTCCCCACCTGGTCCTCCAATTCACTCTGCCTCGCTGCTGGAACATTAATAAATTAGTAGGTATGAAACGTCAGTGTTGTACTGGGGGTGATGGATGTTGTTAATCAGTTTACTCAAAAAAGTCAATTTTAAGCTTAACAGAATCGTCCGGAGGGTAGCTAATATAAAACAGAAAATGTCTTCTTAGAAATGGGGGTTAATGGTCTACAACAAGCACATGCTTGTCGTTAAATCAATGCAGCATTCAAGAAGGAAGTTTTTACGGATTAAATACACTATCTATCCAGAAATATTTGCTTGTTGTGAAGCCATCAATCGCTTGGGTAATGATAAATCACTGGTCTGCATGATCTTTTTTATTGACTGTATGGTATTTTTTCGAAATATATATGAAAAATAGTGATTCATTGTGTTTTTTATTCATCTCTATCACATCAGGTTGTCAAGTTATACGAAGACGTTACGTTTCTCTTTTTGTATAACATAAGTAAATGATAAAGTATATTACCAATTAAAATGCTTACCTTATATTGACTTAAATGTTAAATCTAATATATTTTTCTTTTTTTCATATTGTGAATATGTCTAGAGGCTGCATAAATTCACCAGACATATTTTGCTATGTCTGCGGACAATTCACCCCTTCAGATTCCCGGAGCAATATTACTCCTTTGTTGAAGCGCTGCTACTTTGGTTATTTTGGCTGCAAACTTGGAGACCAGGATAAGCCATTTGCACCACACAAAGCTTGCAAGAGTTGCATCAGTAAGCTCCAAATGTGGTCAGTTGGAAAACTTAAATGTATGCCCTTTGGAGTACCAATGGTATGGCGGGAGCAGATGAACCACCATGATGACTGCTACTTTTGTATGACTAAAGTAGCTGGATTCAACAAGAAGACTAAAGATCACATAATATACCCAAATATTCCTTCAGCAATAAGGCCTGTTCCACACTCTGATGATATTCCTGTACCTGTGCCACCTGAGACATGGGAAATTTCATCAGAGTCTGATACTAGTGATACTAATGATTTCAAGTTTCCAGCAACTTAGGTCTAGAATGAGTGTGAAGATGCACTTTTTGGACTCACATCTTGACTATTTTCCCAAGAATTGTGGGGACTACAGTGAGGAATAAGGAGAGAGGTTTCATCAGGATATTTGCATCATGGAAACTCGATACCAGGGCAAATGGAATGTCAGCATGATGGCGGATTACTGCTGGTCATTGAAACGTGATGGTCTCGATGCACAGCACAAGCGAAAATCAAAGCGGTCCTCCTTCCTTTGAATCGATTTGTAGGCTAACCATTAGGAGCTTATTTTTTAACAATATCATTTGATTTGATGTTGATGATTCTGATTCATTTCATGATGAACGTGATTCATGTTGATCTGGAATACATGTGTTCTTAAAACTAACAGAATGTGCTTTTCCATGATTACTTGCTTAATTTTAATGAAGTATCAATTTATTAAAAATTCACATTTTTTATTATCATTAATTTGTATTTTATTCAACATCCTTACATGATAGAGCAAAGTGGTTTAGATATTTGAAATCAGCAACCCAAGAATATGTAAGATTACCACTATGAATAAAAATTTAAAAAAAAAAAATCCCAAATGCTAGGCCAGTGAATTGATCTAATGTACTATGGGTCACAAAAGTATCGATGCACAATATGCGTGAAACATTTTGGACCACAGAACAAAAGTCATTGAAATATTAGTGTCCGATCTCGTGCTGTAGCTCTGATGTCGCGTGGTGTCATATATCGCCAACTAGTAATATCCTCTTGCAAACATCTAGCAAATATTGTGTTTATATAAATATTGCTCATACACAATGAGACGTTGGTAATGTATCTTGGGAGACAAATATACAGTATAGTGGGTAACGTGGTTCACACTGTTGATTACGCCTATCAACCCTCCCTCAACATCAGCAGTTGGCAGAATGTTTTCGGTAGGCATCGGACCCCCTTTACACCGATACTTCTATGATCCATAGTACACTTAAATCACCGCCATTATAATCATCAGCAGCAGCATCCATCAGTACATTACATCACAATTGTCATCATCATATTCCTCACGATAATGAACTAAGTAGATAAGGTTAATCCACATAAATACAAAACAAAGTCCAGCAGATTGGTAAGTATGCCAGCAGAAGGATGAAAGCGTAAATAGAAACAGGAGGAAGAGAGTAAGTGGCCAAGACAGAATGTAATACTGTACAAGGAGCTACAGGTTATAAGGTACAGTATAATAAGGTAATAAAAATTGCTTGGTGAGCAGGTAGCGTGTGCGTAGGTAGTATTAAGTAGAAGAACAATTAAGTTGGTAGATATGTAGTTAGCTCGGTAGGTAAAGAGGTAAGTAGGAAGATATTTCGGTACGTAAGTGAACCGGTAACTAGGTAGGTTGGTAGGTAAGTTACGGTAATAAATACTTACCAGAAAGGCAAGTAATAGGTACAAAAATAGAAGTAAAGGTATATAGTAGACCATGCAGATACATAGGTATGTAAGTAGAGAGCGGGTAGATTAATGGAAAGCTATGTAGATAAATAAGCTGATTAGTAAGCACTTAGAAGGATAAAATGGGTAGATAGATCAGTGAATAAACGGAAACGAGAACGAGTTATATGATATTCGTAGGTTGACTGGTAGGTAGGTACGTAGGTAGGTAGGCAGGAAAGCCTTTAGGCAAATGTTTTCGTGGAAGGTGCGGGCAAAAACGTAACTGGGTGAGCTGGCAGAAGTACAGAAAGATACATAAGTAGCAAGATACGCTGGATTAATGGAAGTCTCATTTGTTGGTAGGATGGTTGATATGAGGTTAGTAAGCTGATACATGGATCCTGTGGATCTGGGAATGTGGGTAGGGTTCATGAATATTGAAGTAGGTAGGTAAATGGGTTCTGTGAAATCAGCAGCCAAGTAGTTAGGTATACTGATGACAATTTTGGTATACATTTTGATAACAGGACAGAGATAAGAAATGAACTGGGAGGAAGCGTTAGATAGGGAGATATGTGAATATGTATGTATGTATGTATGTATGTAGTTAGGTAAGTAGATATATATCGGTGATGACTATATAAGCAAGATGACGCTGATCGGAAGAAAGACAGATTTGGAGTTAGGAGGCAAGAATTGATAAGGAGATACGAAAGTATGTGATGTAGGTATGTGTGCAATTAGGCAGATAGCAGGTAAATAAGTAGGACGGAAAGTAACTAAGAAAGTATGAAGGTAGAAAGATATGTAGCTAGGCAGGTAAGTAGGTAGGCACTAATAGATGTGCATGAATGTACACAAGATGTTGGGTAGAGTGGGGAGCATAAGCTGGTGAAGAGATAGTACATGAAGGTGTCGGTAAGAAGGGAAATGGATGGAGAAAAAGTAAGGAGACAAAGAAGAATGCCGCTGCTTCGGTAAGTAGGTTAGCAGGTGTGCAAGCAGGCAGGTACCAAGGTAGATAGGTAGGGAGGTAGGTAGGTAGGCAGGTGGCTAGGTAGGTAGAGACATATAGGTTGGCAGGTAAGAAGAGGTAGCGGGAGATATGTAGGTAGGAAGGTAAACAGAGATGTGGAGAAAGATATATAGATGGATAGGCATGCAGGTAGGTAGGTAGGAAGATAGAGAAATGGATGTGGATATGAAGGTAGGTAGATAAGGAGAGAGGTTGAGACTGGTAGGTAGAAAAGTAGAGGGTGTGGAGGTAGAGACTGTACGAAGGTTGGTAGCTAGGTAGATAAATAGGTAGAGTAGAGCAGGTAAGCAGATAAGTAGATAGGTGGGTACGGTAGAGAGGTGAAGGGAGGTAGGTAAATAGGCAGGTAGGTAAGTTTCGAGGTGACGTGAGATATGTAGGTAGTAGGTAAGTAGAAAGGTGGAGGGAGATACTGAGGTAGTGTTGGGTAGGTAAATAGATGGTAGCAGAAGGGTACAGTGGCATTAATGTGAATTTTTTATTGTACTTCCAGCAAGTGTGATGAATAGATCCCTCACAATGCGCATGTGTGTGTGTGTGTGTGTGTGTGTGTGTGTGTGTGTGTGTGTGTGTGTGTGTTCAAATTTCTGTGTACTTCTAGACAGGGAATAATAGTGTGTGAGTGATTAATATGTGTGCATGTGCGTGCTCGTGTATGTGTGTGTGTGTGTGTGTGTGTGTGTGTGTGTGTGTGTGTGTGTGTGTGTGTGTGTGTGTGTGTGTGTGTGTGCTTACCTGTGTGTTCAGATTTCTGTGTATTTCTGGATAGGGAATAATAAAGTGTGTGATCCTGAATTTACTGTACGATTGCATTTGTGTCTAGTCCATCTATCTATCTATTGCCAGACGCCTCAATCCCGTAAAGGGTGGCCACAAACAAATCGCCTCCATGTTGCCCTGTCCAGTGTCACTTCACTGCCTTGCACCCAGCTCACCCCCCCCCCTCTCCTATACCTCTCCACTCCATCCCTCCATCTCATCCTCCGCCTCCCACTCCCTCTCCCCCCGTCCACTTCACTCGCATACACTCTCGTTAGTCTCTTGCTCTCCATCCTCTCCACAAGGCTAAACCACCTCAGTGTATTTCTCCTAGCCCTTTCAGTTACATCCACATCCATACCACAGCGCTCCTTCACTTCCTCATTTGTCAGTCTGTCTCCCCACGTAACTCCACATGCTCCTCTCAGATAATACATTTCCACTGCCCTCACTCTTGCCTTGTGTCCACCCAAAAAGGTCCAAGCTTCACTTCCATACGTTAGAGCTGGTATTACAAAATTGTCATGCAGTGTATAGTATGTAGCCTAAAAGGTTGCATGTGTGATATTTTCAGTACCTAATTTATTAGTATTATGCGAATGTGCGTGCGTGCGTACATACTGTATACTGTATATATATATATATATATATATATATATATATATATATATATATATATATATATATATGTGTGTGTGTGTGTGTGTGTGTGTGTGTGTGTGTGTGTGTTTAAAGTACGTAATTTTGCTTTTATAGAGAAAAGAAAGAAAAAAATCAGAAACATTTCCTACGAAAGTTAAGTTAAAATCAAGCACCGCCTACTGACAGATGCATTGTCACATTTTTGTGAAAGAATGGAGGTAACAGAAAAAAAAAAAAAAAAAAAAAGATGGAGAAAGATAGCTCCTGAACCGAACAGTTTTGTAAGTAAAGGTTTGAGAACACCCTTTTACTTTTGCATTGGAGAAGCTATCAGACAGATTTATGTTTATATACAAGTATACTTATTATGCATCAATATTAATTCCTCTATGGGAGAGTGTATATATATATATATATATATATATATATATATATATATATATATATATATATATATATATATATATATATATATATACAATTTGCATAGATAGATAAATATAAAATTTTTGTGTTTGTGTGTGTGTGTGTGTGTGTGTGTGTGTGTATTTACACTGTGTGCGTATCTGAGCTGTGTAATTATGTCGTACCTGAATGCGTGATTTTGGAAGGTCACAAGAAAACTTTTCACAATGCATTAATGATCGCTGTTTTTATTGTACCATATCGGAAACTGGGATGACCATGTTTGATACCAAATTTGTTCACTGCAGCTCCTTCCACGAACTGCATTAACCAGAATGAAAGAAAACTGTTCTACTCCTGGAATTTTGTTTTGGCAATATTTTGATGTTCCAATCTCTGCATATTTTCTGTTCGTGCTACCTGCTCACAATTTGGGAGAAATTTCTGGGAACGGAGGGGTTAACTGTTCCCTCCACTGACTCCTTCATTAAAAAGACGTTTCCCCTAGTTTTATTAAAGTCGTCTGAGAATAGATGAATAAAATAAATAAGCACAGCAAAACTTGTGTAGGTCACCTCTACAGCAGTAGACGCTAACAGATAAATCCGTAGTTAGCCTAACTTCACCACAGTTAGTCCAAAATCGTTGTCTAAAATTATCTTACTTAGAACCCGTTTCGCTTCCTCCTCCTCCTCCTCCTCCACGAAGAATAGCCGCGTATTACCATTCCCAGTTGAGCTAGGTGTAGTGGAAAGAAAAAAAAAAAGTCCTCGAGACCGACTTAGTCCCCACGAGCATTTTACAGGATAGAGATACTTGCTGACAGATATTCGAACCAAACACGCATGGCATGACCATCATTCTATCACTATTCAGCCAGACTTCTGTGTCTACCGGAATACAGTAAGCACATGAGGAAAGGTCGTCCATCCTGAAGTTCGGGACGTGTGATCCGGCACTGCTCGTGAAGTACGAGCACTTCACTTAAAGAACCCAATCCCTTTTCATTCAACAGTGATATGCTCGTACAATGGCTCTGGTTTACATATTTGAGAACTTAGAAGGTTAGTAAACCTGAGAGTGTCAGTCACCCGGCAGTCAATAACGTCGCCCTTAATTTCATAGCTATCAGTTTCTGTCTCATTTTGTCAAAAGTTGATAAGAAAATAATCTATCAGTTGTGAAAGTCTTCGGTAAGTCGATGCCTCATTGCTTTAGGTAGATTTAAATAGAACAAAGGTTTCATATGGTTCGACTAGCCTAGGCTGGTTTGACTTGGCTCAAATTGAATCGAAAGAAATGCTCTTTTTCCCTCTACTACCTACGTGTGTAGACATAATGTTATAACACAATACTATATGTAACTACGGTATGTAACTATATAGCTATAGGTAACAATATGTAAAACAGGTAGTTATGTCTGAGTTCTTCACGAAGAGACAACTACACATCCCCTTACCTAGACTAATCAAGAATGCCAAACACCCCTGATCATGTGCCGGAAACATGGCCGACACACACAAACGCACATACGTACGCACATGTACATCCACACACTTTAGCCGGAAGCAGAGGGGGATATAAGTCCCATATCACACGTAGGAAAGCTTGAGAACAAGAGAGAGAACAAGTGAGAAAGCAGGAGAGAGAAGGGGTTGGAAAAAGCCCCGATAAACACGAGGGTCAGTTAGGAGGCTTTGCTATCACGTTACATTAAGCTATATATCATATTTCGACATAAATGTCTCACAATAAACTCCATCGATCCAAATCTGCCTATTTTATCATCCCATTTAAAATTGGAAGAGGATAACGGAACAGAGAAGGCCTACACTGACATCTCCTACAATGCCTCACCATTACCCTCTCTCCTGGTGCCACTCCCATCGACGATACAACCAGATAACCTTCTTTACATAATTACACTCCTCGGCTACGTCTACTTACACATGCAGAATTTAGGAACGATTGGTCAGTTCTAAGTATATTAAAAAACGTGCTAAATCTATACCTTATCCCCTTATAATTGACTTGGAAATTTTTACCATATTGTGTTGTGAGATCGAGCGTGGAAACTGACCAGATTATTGTGAGATTAATCACTGCATGATCGGGACAAATCTACCATTCTGGTTCACCTAATGCCTTATGATTTGGTTTATTTGTGTTATAGAGACCTGAGACCGTTATTTCATTATTAACAATCTCGTGGCAACTCTGTTTTTGTGTTGTAGCTAACGTCAGTCGATTTTATTCAGCAGAGAGTAAATCCTAAGAATCTGAGAAAACCAACCCCTTCAACTCGAGGATGTCGTATCCAGTTTCTTCCCTTGTAGGTAAGGGGTTAATGAAGTCTGTATCTAACTCCTAGATTTCGAAGTCTCTCCAAAGCTGAATAAAGCTGCCTGGGAAGTAGCAGGAATGTAATAAAAATGTGTCCTGGGGTTAAAATTTTTAAAATCAGAGAGGGACTGGCGCCATCTTTAGCAATAATATCTGAGTCGTATAGACCCTGTGCCCACGAATTATCTCTTTTGTATTATATTTCGATTTTTGTCGGACCATATTACCATACTCACCGAAACCTAGGCTACCAGAAATTTAGCATCACAAGCTACTCCTTCGACCAGATGACTTTTTCTGTTTTATTCTTACCAACTCCAAACGATTTAATTCATCTTAGAAACACCTCTCATACTCAAGGGAAAAATGATGGTTATATTGAGCCTCTTTCAGCCTGGAAATCTATCCGAAGAAAAGTAAAATCGTCTGTAGGTGGCAACACAAAAAAAAAAAAAAAGAAGAAGAAGAAGTTGTTTGAAGGATAATCGCGGAATACCTACTTTGCATTTGATCTCTGCTAATGTCACTATTTTGCCTGTTCAGATGAAACGTGGAAAACCATTTATTACCTCTGCCAATGAAGTTGGAATACGTTATCTGTTCATCCATATCTGTCCGTCTGACTCTCTGTCTGTCTGTCTGTTTGTGAACGACTTATCCTAAAAAGTTATTACAAGATTTCAATGATATTTTTGGGACAGGTAAGTGGGCAGTGGGCTAAAGAAGAGTTGACATGATTTTAAGGAGGATCCGGATCCGGATGTAGGATTATGTAATAAACATTCGATTGGCGTTTCTGGAGGTATGCGCTCTTTGATGTTCAGTAACAGGGTAGAATAAAACCATAGAAATAACTGACTGACCATGTGAAATCTTAAACATATTTGTCTAGTAGGGAAGAGAAATTACAGCAATAAATCTTAAACTGTAATGGCGCTGCCTGAGTGCCTTCTAGTTTAAAAAAAAAAAAAAAAAGTCAACATAAATGTTTTGTCCAAGATAAAGAAAAATCAGTACTCATATCTAGGGTATGACAGACGAATTCTTTCAGCTCAGAACACACGGGAACCAATGGATTAACCCTCTCAGAGTACGTCTGCTTTATTATAGTCTTGCTAGCTTCCAGCGACTTTTTTTTTTAACGTAAAAAGGATCTAGAGTAGCGATGGGATTGACACAGAGTTTGCTTATCTCCTTCAGTTCGAAAAAAATTACTCCTGCTTGAATACAATCGTCCGGGGGCAACAAGAATAGACTAAAAAACAAATGTATCCTACTGTGAGCTAGGTAGGTTAACCAGCCTAGGTGTGATCCGGCTGGTTCTGGTTCACTTCACCTTGCTGGAAGTGTGTCTGTGTCACGAATTCATGACCTGTGATTGGTGATTTTTAGTGATTTATGACATGACAGGACACATACATAAACATACCTCCACACACACACACACACACACTCACACACACACACACACAAACGTGCACGCACGGTCTCAGGCACCTCTCTCTCTCTCTCTCTTTCTCTCTCACACACACACACACACACACACACACACACACACACACACACACACACATATATATATATATATATATATACACTATATTTAACCCATTGGAGCCCGGTGTCCGGAATATTGGACAGAACTGGGATTTTTCAAGTCTTTATAAAGTAGGGAACCCCAGGGTAGGGACCTATGAGCTTCGCTACTGAGCCGATAGGCGGAGGGCGGTACGCTTAGTACCCACCCAACGCCATGCCTCGCCCAGCACTCCTGGGATCAAAATGGGATATATATATATATATATATGGCCATGTGGAGAGGATGGAGGGTGAGAGACTGACGAAGAGAGTGTATGTGAGTGAGGTGGAGGGGGGAAGAGGGAGGGGGAGGCCGAGGATGAGATGGAGGGATGGGGTGGAGAGGTATATGAGAGAGGGGGGTGTGAGTTGGGAGTGGGCAGTGAAATGGCGGGGGACAGGGCGACTTGGAGGCGATTTGTTTGTGGCCACCCCAAACGGGATTGAGGTGTCTGGCAATATATATATATCAACATCATCCGTTTGAGTATCCACTGCATGACCGGCCTATCCCGACAGAAGTCGGGACGATACAGCCAATGTATCTCTACCAAGTGGCTTAGGCTGTCTAGTAGAGATTGTATGTAGGGTGAGAAGTGCTTGTAAGTGTGATTGTAGTATTGTAATGGCTTTGGATGTGTGTGTAGTCTGTGACCCAAGTGTAATCGGCCCGCGCAAGCCGACTGGGTGCAAGCATACTTTATAGTAAGCGACTCTGGTTCAACCACAGCACCGCTTGTGTCCGCCAATGCAGTACGTGGCCGGGTGAACACTCCCAAAGTTTATTACCCTGGCGGGGAGCGAACCCTGGTTCACCCGTGTACGAAACGCACACTCTACCACTGTACCACAGAGGGTATATATATATATATATATATATATATATATATATATATATATATATATATATATATATATATATAAATAACCCAACGTCATCATCTATCAGGAGACCCCTCAGCTAACAGTTATATACACAAGTTTTCTCAATCTAGTTTACCAGGTGAGCACTGATAGGAAATAGTTACAATACTGAGCAATCAACATTCGTTTCTCCCCCTTTCCCGTCCATTTCGCCCCCCTCCCCTCTACCACCACCACAACGCCAGATACCTCTCTTCCCCAGTCCTTGCCACTTCACCCACCATCACAACCCCAGATCCCCCCCCCTCTCTCTCTCTCTCTATCTCTATCTCTATCTATCTATCTGTTGGAGCATTTGTGTGCGGTGTTCATAAGGTTGTTTTCCAAGTCTCGTTACACCATGATCATCACCCATTCTTGCGGTGTCGTATGTGCGTTGGTTCAACCTATGTTCCAGTCTGTTCAAAATTAAATCAAACTACTCAGGAGCCAGTTTGTATACTGGCTGCGGTCCCAGAGTGTGATCCCACGGTCCAGTAAGACTGCAACAGTCCCTCCAACCATCACCTCGAGTGCACCGAGGATTTCTGTCCGGAGTTGTACCTGTACCTTGCAGAATGCATTTGATTAACAGAGGATAAGCAGTACTTGGGTACGTGGTAAACCACGTCCTCTATCGCGTAATAAGGCTACCCTTATGAAAGGGAATGGTGGTTCACTTGAAGACTGTCATGTTTCTGATGTGCATTCATTGCACTTGGAAATGGAGCAGATTGTGAATGAGTTCTCCCAAGTCAGATGGTTCCCACGTGATCTAGCGGCAACAATTAGGGACAGAAAGCATATCACAATTTTAAGGATGCTGGTCATTTAGTAACCTAGGATGACTACGTCCGCGTGTGTATAAGAGTTAATCACTTGCAGACACTGTTAAATGTAACGAGGAACTTCAGAGAGCAACCTGAAGTACGAAACATACCAAGGGGTACTTTGGTTATGTGAACAGTAAAAAACAGTGTATGAAACCCTAATCGTGAGATAGCAGACATTCAAAATTCCGACTTTCCATTAGTGCTTACTTGAGAGAATGGAGGTGACATAACTGAGCCAGGCAATAGTCATAAGGGTGTAACTTTAAAGACTATTCACTGCACCTGGGATGTGTCCAAAACGCTAACCGGTTTAAGATCTAATAATTCCCCTGTCCTGACGAATTTTTTCGCAGGATTCTGAGAGAAGTATGTGACCAGGTGGCTCCTCACCTGGCATTATCTTTAATAAATCAATGGCTACTGGAGAAATTCTGTCGGACTGGACGAACTAGATGTGCCTCTCCCCTCTCATTATAAAAAAAAAAAAAAGTGAAATCGTCATTGTCCAGGAACTTACCGCCCAATTAGTGTCACATCTGTGGTAGTGAATGTATTGGAAGATGCAGTAGCAGATATGATTATGCATCATATAAAATCACAATTTACTCTACGACTCACACCATGGCTTTAGGTGCCATCGCTTATGTGTGGCCAGACTGATCGAATTCGTCCACTGTATGGTTTGCGACAATGATCAGTACCAGGCAATTAACATAGTTTATCTAGACTTCCAAAAGGCGTTCAGTAACGAACCTGAAAGAAGGCTGATGGCAAAAGTTTATGCAATGTGAATTCAGGGAGATCGAGTTGGATGGATTTAGAACTGGCAGACCTACCAAATCCAGAGGTGTAGTCAGTGGGAAAACCTCGAACTGGACATCATTTACAAGTGACGTGCCCCAGGGTTCTTTCGTTGTTGGTTATCGTGAACCGAATTACAAAATTTGCACAAATCTAGGAGGTAATACCTCATCACATGAGAAGGCAGAAGAGCTACGTACGGACTTAGATAAAATAGGGGAATGGTCTGAACGAGGACTACTAACTTGGTCCCATCCATCAGGCACATGTGATAGCTGAGATGACTGCAGGTACTGGCTCTTTTGTTAGACACCAGGATTTTAGGCGGACACTTAAATAAGATGTTCAAAATCTTCATGGGTTAGTGAAAGCTGGCTACCAGCATAAACGTAAACTGAACACCAACTCGGTGAAGAATTACGGAAGGAAGCTTAACCTGAGCTGTTTTAGCCATGTTACATTAAACAATTTCTTCACAAAATGCCTAAAATATCTGAAATCGGCTACCAGCAGAGGCAACTAGCACTTGCCTGACAGAAAAGTTCAAAACAAGGCTAGAAAAAGCTTTGTTAGGCCTAAACTGGTGGTAGACTGAATATTTCTTCTTTCCCTGTAAACTTTAATTACCCAGCTTATTTTTTTTAATGCAAGGAAGAAGGAACCAAAGGTCATTATCAGAGTAGCTAAGTTACCTGGTAACTTTCTTCACGATATTTCATGGAAGTGGGTCGTAAGGCCATTTGAGGTACTGTTAATATTGTAACTCTCTCTCTCTCTCTCTCTCTCTCTCTCTCTCTCTCTCTCTCTCTCACACACACACACACTAAGTTTCTTTCAGTTACTTCTCATTTACCACCAGCAATCAGCACCACCTCCTATTACATGGACCCTGTTCATTAATCTCTTCATATCCCTTCATGCCTTTTACCTTGCATCTATTTATTATTCGCCCTACCTCATGTTCACGTAATTTCTGTTACATTTATGTTACTTCGGTATAACATCTCTCTCTCTCTCTCTCTCTCTCTCTCTCTCTCTCTCTCTCTCTCTCTCTCTCTCTCTCTCTCTCTCTCTCTCTCTCTTCACATCAACTATTCTTGTAAGAGACGTTTGTAGTGCCAGCCCCGTTTTCCTAAAGCCACCTTCTCACTTATATATAGATAGATAGATAGATATAGATATAGATATACAGTAGATATATATAGACTGTAGCACCAGTCGAACAGGCCAGTACTTCCGAGGTGGATGGCAAGCTAGTGATAGGGAGAGCTGGAGCTCCTGTTTCACCAGCCCTCAGGACTTGATCCTGACCATCTCCCTTTGCTGAACATTTTCGGTGCATTCATTTACACAGAGAGTGGGCCAGCATGCTCTCATAATACCTCTACCTTCAACTGTCTACACCACACTACACGCGCATATCACACCTTATATTCACTCTCTTAAGCACTGGCCGCTGCAATGTTACTATCAAACGAGGTGGTACCTTGGATTGCCACCACCGGCAGGATAGGGCTGGCGGCACAGGGTCCTCCCGGTCGTCATCAAGCGACTTTGCCGGCGGCGACTCTTGCAATTTCCAATGATGCTCGTCAGCGGAGAAGTCAAAGTGCGGCCTTATTCTTCACCAACATACGCGGCCTTAGCACAAATTTAAACTTAGTTCATTTTTTCCTTCAATCCATATCCTCTCTGGCCTTTTTCCTCACAGAACCACAAATCTCACCCTCTACTGATACATCCTCATTTTGTTTTCCCGGTTACTCTCTCCTCACAAACTTCCGTAACAAGGGCGGCACCTGTTGTTATATGAATTCCAATATGCAGTTGACACAATTATAAAATTCACTTCATCCAGTTTTGATTATTCATTGTATAAACTAAATTGTCAAAATATTACCAAATATATCTGCGCGGTCAATCGTTCCCCCAGTGCCTCTTCGGAACCCAGTGTATTTGATCCATATCTACACAGTTGAGTATCCTTAACCTTCCCCTTAGCACCGAAATTACCATTTTGGGTGATTTTAACATACATAATGTTGAATGGTTATTGCATTCTGCCAGGGCTGATGATGCTGGTCTAGAGTGTGAGCTGCTTGCAGAATCGTTTAATCTCACCCAGCTGGTAAAGCAACCAACCAGAATACCTGATAATCCTGACCATAATGCCCATCTCTTGGATTTATTCTTGACAAATAATCCAGATCAATACAGGATAGAGGTACTGTCACCACTTGGATCCTCTGACCACAATCTCATCAAAGCTTCATAAGTCAACCCCACCACACCTCCCCGTTCTGAACTGTCAGGGTGACCCGATGGCACTTTGACAGGGCAAACGGGGAAGGATTTAGAAATTATCTTGCTGACATTCCATGGCGGTCTTTCTTCTCTAGTGATCCCAATTCTACCCAGTCCCACACTTGCGATTTAATACTAGCTGGTATGGATTTATTCATACCAAGTCAACAGTTTACTAAAAGATCGAACTCTCCAAAATAGTTTGATGGGAACTGTGCCAGAGCAACAGCCCAGAAGTCATTAGCATATAACTCTTACTTAAAATCAAAAACAGTTGAATCACTCTCTCATTTTAAAATCGCTAGAAATCATGCAAAAGCTGTAATAAATCTAGCTAAATCAAACTTTCTTCAAAAGCAAGCATCAGAACTGCTTAACAATCCTAATGACAATAGAATATTCTGGTCAACTCGTAATTCTTTCAATAATAACTTTAACAAATCATCATCCATTCCCCCACTAAAATCTTCAGATGGCAACATTACAAATGACCCACGTGCGAAAGCAGATATTTTTGCCAGTACATTTGCGAGAGATTCTACTATAGACAATGCCAGCCAGATCGTCCCAGTACTAGAACTTGACTCTCCCGAAATTGTTCCACTTAAAATACAGACAAGATACGTAAAATCTATCCTAGACAATTTACCCACCAACAAAGCTCCAGGCCCAGATGGAATTCCGCCAATTGTTTTGAAAAAGTGTTCCCCTGAACTTGCCTCTGTTTTAGCTAAACTATTCAGACTATGCATACGTTCTTCTTTATTCCCACATTCATGGAAAGAAGCCAATATCCACTCAATTCCGAAGAATGGATGTTCCTCTGACCCCTCTCATCACATCTTCTCTTGGTAAGGTATTTGAAACTTTAATTAATAAGCACATTGTTAAACATCTTGAATCCAACAACTTAATTAGTGATAGGCAACATGGTTTTCGCCACGAAAGATCCACCATTGACATACTCAATCTCCTAACTCATACCATCCATCAATCTATTGACCTACATGGAGAAACTCATGCAGTAGCCCTTGATATTTCTACAGCTTTCGATAGAGTATGACACAGTTCCCTGCTGTCCAAACTCCCTTGTTATGGACTAACGACTTTTGTTCCTTTGATCTCATATCTCAGTGACAGGAAAATAAGAGAAAAAGTAGATGATGTATATTCCAATTTCCACTCAATTAACGCCGGCGTGCCACAGGGATCAGTTCTGGCCCCAACCCTGTTCCTGGTTCATATTAATGATCTCTTATCTGTCACATCTGTCAGCCACAATCCCATCCGCTTACATGCAGATGACTCAACACTACATAGTTCATTCATACTCAGACACCAAGTTACAAAGTCTAATATCTCTACCTCTCAACTCAGTACAACCATCTCCTAAATCAAGACCTATCCACGATCAGTGAATGGGGACAAAACAACCTTGTTTCATTTAATGCTAGTAAGACTAAATATATACAATTTACTAATAGACAGATATTGCCAGATTCGTATTTTACCTTCAGTACTACTAATATTCCCATCTCCAAAAGTACTGAAATTCTCGGCGTCTCACTTAACTGGCCTCAGCTGGACCTCTCATGTTAGATCAATTGCTAAAACCGCCTCAAAGAAACTTGGATTAATGTACAGAGTCCGTAACTTCTTCACTGACAAGCAGTTAGCTGAAATTTATAAGAGTCATGTGCTCTCTCAGCTTGAATATTGCTCACCCTTGTGGAATGGATGTGGAGAGGTTGCATTAAAACAACTAGACAATATCCAGAACAAGGCTGTTAGAATTATTAACAACCCTGCCATTACAATTAAACTACTTCCCCTACAAGTAAGAGGGTATGTTGCCTCCCTTGCATTATTTTACAGGTATTTTTATGGCAAATGCTCAGACGAAGTTGCTTCCATGGTGCCACTTCTCCTTGCCTTCTCTCGTGCTACACGGGCATCTGGTAGAGCTCATGACTGGAATGTCACTCAGCCATATTGCAGAACTTCTGGCAATCAGAATTCTTTCATTCCCCGTACTGCATCTCTTTGGAACTCGCTTCCCCAGAGTTGTTTCCCTCCAAACTTCAAGCTACAGCTATTCAAGTCTAACTGTTACAGATATTTTAAGAACAGAGGACACCAGTAATCTGGTGTATGGATTTTTTTTTTAATCATTGTTTTTCCTTCCTCTGTTCTTATATATATATATATATATATATATATATATATATATATATATATATATATATATATATATATATATATATATATATATTCCAGTTCGCTACCCCCTCCTTCTCCTGTCTTGAATCTCCGTTCTTCTCACTTCCTCCTCTTCCTTCTTCTTCTTCTTCTTCTTGTTCTTCTACCTTCAGCTCCCCTCTTCTCTCCTCTCTCCCCTTTATCCTCCTACCTCTTCTTACATCTCCTCTCTTCCCATTCCATCCACTTAATGTCGTTTTCTAATACCATTCCGTTTTCCTAACCCCTCCCATTTCAATATTCCCCATCCATTGCTGCAGTCTTCACCTCCCCCTTTCCTTCGTTTTGCCCATTTCCATTATTCTCATTAAGTGCTGGTAATTTTCCTCTCCCCTTTTCTCCATTTCGTCCCTTCTCTATAAAATTCTCAAACAGCACATTTTCTCCACTGGCTTAAGTTACTCCCCTCCCTCCCTCCTTCCCACCCTTCTCTCTCTCTCTCTCTCTCTCTCTCTCTCTCTCTCTCTCTCTCTCTCTCTCTCTCTCTCTCTCTGTCGTAGAATATATACCATAGTCATTAATTAGCACAGTCATATCCTGCATGCAATAAACAGCCTCTTAAAGACCAAGAGATCTGACAAGTGTGAAGTCCAAATCATTAGATCAAAGAAGAATTTCATTTCTTCAATCCGTTGACGTCCTTTTTAGTTCATTTTCAGCACCTTCAAACAATTTTATTCAACACAGGAAAGACTTCCCTTACTGGAGAGACTAGACATAGTTTTCATTAATCCTTTCAGTACAAGAAATCTTTGCAATCTGAAGTAAAATCGTATGGAGGTAGCAAGAAGAGGCTAATACGTCATCGAACTGCCTGCCCTGCTTTCCCTCTCGTTCAGTTGATTCTCTTACTGAGCTCTTGCTATATTCTGTTTTTTTTCCTTTTTTTTTTCAGTCTTGGCAACATAGTTACGATAGAACTATGTGAAGAGCCTTCATGGAGGTGAGCGAGGGTGGTTGACCTGCGAAGGGGAGCCTAGCCATTAGTCTTATGGTAGCAACGGGGGAGATAGCGGCCTACAGATAAGAATGTGTGTAGTCGATTGGGACACTTTTTCTTTTATTACTCTGTTAGTGTTAGATTAGATTAGAGTGTTTGGGAAGGGTTAGGTTAGCATGTTAGGTTAGACAAAGATATATGTGTTAGGTTAGGTAATGTTAGGTTAGATTAGGATTTTAGGGTAGGTTTGGTTAAGGTTAGGCTAGGGCAGAATGTTAGGTTAGGTTTTGTTAGTCTAAAAGGCTTAGATGAAGTTAAATTTGTTTGTATCAAGTTACGTTACTCATCTGACATTAAATTTTATCAGCATGTTAGAGTTAAGTTAGGGTAAGTTAGACCAAGCCGTTTGGGTTAGGTAAGGATAAGATTTTCAGTCAGCAGGGTAAAAGCAATCGTCTTGGGAAGAGATAGCAAGAGCATTCTCGGCGCTAGGAAAATGGTGATACCTCAAGAAAAAAAAAAAAAGCACGTCAATTTTTTCGATCTGGTATACTTTTTCTAAGTCAAGCAAAATCGTCTGGCAGTAGACTGAATATACTACCTAAGTGCGGCTATGATAATCAGAGTTACTATAGGTAGTTTTTTTTTTTTTCCTTCCATTACCAAGATTCCTCTCGGCTGAACACACTCGTAAGTTCGTCCATGCCAGAGCGAGACGATTAACCTTTTCATATCGATGACGTTTTTATAGCTACCTTTTTCTTACGAGGAAACCTTTTCGAAATGGAGGTATTAGATATAACCATCCTTATATTATTCCTACATTACAAGAAGTTTTCCCCAAAATGGTAAAGACGTCCTCGAAACAATTAATAAAACTGTCCACGAGTTGAAGGAGCTAAACACATATATTTCGATAGAAGAGACCAGGTTGATAAGACATAGAATGATGGTGATGTACTCTTGGCTCGTCTGTGTGACTGTCGGTAGGGCAATGCAGGAGACATAATGAGTGGCCTGGCTGTTGGTCGATGGTGGGGGAGGTGGTGGCGGTGGTTGTTGTGGCAGTCTTGGCTGTGGTTGTGAAATGTGATAGCTCTGATAGTAACTGTAGTTATGATAGAAATTATCACTGTAGCAATACTGTGGTTGTGACAGTGGTTGTAGCAGTGATTATGATGACAGTGGTTGTAGTAGTGATTATGATGATAGTGGTTGTAGTAGTGATTATGATGACAGTAATTGTGGTTATGCTAATGGTTGTTGTGGAAGTAATGATGGTCGTCGATGCGGTCGTCTGGGAGTAAAAAAACTATTATATATTTGTGGTAGGTGGGGGCGCGGCGCTCACCATCCACTCACTCGATGTAGTGCTGCTCTCGGGTGTCTGCCCTTTCCTCTCCTCTCTCCATTCCTTCCTTCCTCTTCTGTCGTTCTTTACTTCATTCTTTCCTCGTCCTTCTGCCTACGGGTGACTTTACACTCCCTCTTTTGTCTTTCATTCTTTCCTCTTCCTTCTGCCTATTTGTTACTCTACACTGACTGACAAGCCTAATGGTTTCCTGTACACCAGGAAACCATTTACTACGCTGGGTGGTAACCATATAATCACATTATGGCACCTGGTGGTTTAGTGGGTAATTACAGCACTCCAATCGGATTGAGCCGGTGAAGGTTTATATCCAAGGGATGGTTGGGGTTATTGCTCATGTAATGCCACTCAGGGATGAGTGAGGCTGGTCACTCTCATCTTAAATGTCAGGACCAAATTGCCTAGCCCCGGGCTTCTACGCTTCTCATGGGGGCAACATAGAATTGGATGATGGATGGATGGATAGAAAGACGTCGTCGGCAGCCCTGTCCCCATGCTAAATAAGATCGCTTGGTGGTAGCATATATATATATATATATATATATATATATATATATATATATATATATATATATATATATATATATATATATATATATATATATATATATATATATATAGATAGACATAGATAGATAAATATATATATATATAGACATAGATAGATAGATAAATATATATATATATATATATACGGTATATACTATATATATATATATATATATATATATATATATATGTGTGTGTGTGTGTGTGTGTGTGTGTGTGTGTGTGTGTGTGTGTGTGTGTGTGTGTGTGTGTGTATGTGTGTGTGTGTGTATTGCCATACGCCTTTATCCCGTATGGGGTGGCCACAAACAAAATTAATGTCCTCCATGTCGCCCTGTCCCCCGCCATTTCACTGCCCTGCTCCTAGTTCATACCCCTCTCTCATATACCTCTCCACTCCATCCTTCCACCTCATCCTTGGCCTCCCCCTCCCTCTCCCTCCCTCCACCTCACTCATATACACTCTCCTCGTAAGGTTTTGTCTCTACATCCTCTCCACATGGCCAAAACACCTTTCTGTGTTTCTACTAACTCTTCCTATCTCATCCACATCCACACCACAACGCTCCTTCACCTCCTTATTTGTCAATCTGTATCGCCATGTGATTCCACACGCTCCTCTCAAAGAACTTATTTCCACTGCTCTCGCTCCTGACTTCTGTTCCTCCAACAAGGTCCAAGCTTCACTTCCATACGTTAGAGTTGGTATCACAATATTATCATGCAGTAACTTTTTCACTTCCATGCTCACTTCTCTATTTTGTATCACTGCTTTCAAAAAACCAGCAACCCTCCTTCCTTGTTGTACCATTTTAAGCACTTAATCCTCTAAACTTTCATCCTTACTCATCACACTACCCAGGTACTTAAATGCACTCACATTTTCCATTTCCTCCTCATCCAGCCTCACTGTACATTCAGTGACTTCATTTCTCTCGAAGACCATAACTTTACTCTTCCCTACATTCGCCTTTAGATTCCGTTTCTTACACGCTCTCCCAAACTCATTCGCCAAACCTTGCAGCTCCCCTTTGTCTTCACTTAACAACACAGAATCATCTGCAAACAAAAGCACAGGGAGTTTCCAAACACTGCCCCCTCTCATTAGGGCCGCCACAACATCCACTGCCCTACCTTGTTTCTCATTTATAACCCCATCCATATACAGACTGAACAACCATGGAGACATGATACACCCCTGTTTCAATCCAACCTTCGGATTTAAAAAATCACTCAGTTCACTGTCCACAAGCACTGCAGCCTTTGTACCCTCATCCATACTGTATTATTCACGGCATTCAACAACTTCCCATTTACTCCATATATTCTTCATACTTTCCACAATCTTTGTCAATCCACCCTATCATGTGTTTTCTCCAAATCCATGAAGGCAGCATACAACGTTTTTCCCTTTTTCAGAAATTTTTGCACTAAAGACCTAAGAATGAATAACTGATCTTCACAACCTCTTCCCTTCCTAAAACCTTGTTCTTCTCCAACTAAATCCCAATATTTCCCTAACTCTTTCAATAAGTATCCTACCATATATTTTTCCTATTACACTAAGAAGACAAATGCCTCTGTGATTATCACACACTTCTTTTTCCCCTTTTCCTTTGTACAGGGAAATAGTATACCTGACTACCATTTCTCCGGGACTTTACTTTCCTCCCAGGCCAATCTGCACATCTTCCACATCAATTCGACTACTATCTCTCCCCCATGCTAGCATTTCACCACACACTCCATCAATTCCTGGAGCTTTCCCGATTTTGACTGTTTTCATTGCTTCCACAACTTCCATCCTACTGATTTCCTGCTCTCTTCTCACATGATCACATCCTTCCTTCTCCCAGCCAGTCTCCAGCACTTATAGCCTACACACATTACTTTCATTCTCTATGTTCGACAATTCCTTAAAGTGTTCTCTCCATCTGCTCACATTTTCTCCCTTCTCCACTTTTAATCTATCATTTTTATCTTGCACTCTCCGACTAACTTCTTCAACACCCTTTCTAACTCTCTTTACCTCTTTCCATTTTATCTTGCACTCTCCGACTAACTTCTTCGACACCCTTTCTAACTCTCTTTACCTCTTTCCAGAATATTTTCTTACATTCCCTCCACTTCACACTCAAATTCCTTCCGAATTCCTCATCCACTCTCTTCTTTCTTTCTTTCTTACTAATGCCTATATATATATATATATATATATATATATATATATATATATATATATATATATATATATATATATATAAGTAATCACTCTAATATCCGGACGCCCAATATTCGAACATCCCCACTACCCGGACATAATCGTCCCAGGATCCATTATTCCCAAAATGGTCCAAAACCCCTCCCCCAAAAAAAAACGAATTTTTCCCGCCCGTAATTTGAACTTGCCATGCGCGGCGTGGGAGAGCATTGTGGCGCGTCATTCCTCCGACGTCCGTTAGAGCGCCACTGCATCCTTCCCACTTTCTGCCTGTCTCTCGCCGCGAGTGCACACTCGTCATTATGGCTGCCCACGTGATCACTTTTGTGGTGGTGCCTTACCTGCTGCAGGCACTCCTGCTGCTCTCGGGCCTCCTCTTAGTGTGTGTGATGATGGCCCCGTCACCTGAGAAAAGGAAGAGAGTGGTGTTGACCCTGGAGAAGAAACGGGAGATATTGGAGAAAGTAGATGCGGGGTGGTCTTCTTCCCGCATTCTCCGCGAGTTTAACCTGGCCCGGTCTACTTTGTTCGATATTAAGAGATCCCGAGACAAATTCATGCAGTACATGGCTGACTTCTCATCGAGAAGCAAACGCAACGTGGAGAGGAAGGTTATGTTTACCCCCAAGTTTGCAGAAATCGACCGATCCACGTTGATTTGGTATTGACAACAACGTGCTGCTGGTGTGATGGTACGTGGAACGGAGCTGAAGGCTGCTGCTGAGAAGTTCGCCAGGCTTCATGACGCCCTAGACTTCAAGGTATCAGAGGGTTGGCTCTTTGTGTTCAAGTTACGGCATGGCCTTACCAACCGTAAAGCACATGGCGAAGCATTGGACACTAACGAGGATGGAGTTGACGAGTTTCGGCACAAGGTGAAGGGCTTGATCGACAGGGAGGGCCTCACTCTCAGTCAAGTCTACAACGCAGACGAAACTGGCCTATTCTATCGCTTGCTGCCAACAAACCTCTAGCCGAGGAGATGGAGAAGTGTGTACCTGGCCGCAAGCTCTCCAAGGAATGGATATCTGCTCTGTGTTGTGCCAATGCTAACGGCATGCACCGGCTTAAGCCTGTTGTTGTTGGCCGCGCAAAGCAGCCTCGGTGCCTTCGTGGGGTGATGGATGTCCTTCCTGTCGTCTGGTACCATTCTTTGAAGGCATGGTTTACAACTGTGATCTTCAAAGACTGGTTCCACCGCCACTTCATCAAGGAGGTCATCCATTACCAGACGAAGACACAGGGAATCCCATGCGACCAGGTAAAGGCCCTCCTTCTCCTCAACAATGCACCTGCCCACCCGTGCGACAAGGACTTGGTTGCTGAAAATGGCAGTATTAGGTGCATGTTTCTGCCACCTGATACGACTGCTCTCATCCAACCAATGGACCAAGGAGTGATAGTGGCAACAAAGCGCCTATACCGTCGGAAGTTCCTGGATGAGGTGATGGTTGTTCTCGAGGACGAGGACGAGCACAGGGAGGGACGGGACACACGAGGCAAGCGGACTTTGGAAAACCTTCGCCGCTACATCAAGTCTGTGCTGTACAACTGGGCTAGTGCATGGAATGAAGTCCCTGTGAAGACTCTGGAAAATGGTTGGTCTCGTCTGCTTCTCGGAACGGATGTAGAGTACGATTTTCTAGGATTTGACGTGGATGACTTCCATGCACGGCTACGTACGCTCGGCGACGATGTTAATGTGGACGATGTTCGTGAGTGGTTGGATGACCACGAGGGCGATCCTGGGTATCAGACGTTGTCTGATATCGAGATCACGTCTTCAGTTGCAGGTGTCAGTACCGAACTTGAAGATTCTGACGAGGAAGGTGACGATGATGCGGACTCCTCTCAGCAAGACATTACTCCAGCTATCCCCAAGCTGAGCGCACTCCGGGAACATCTAGAGTTCGTCCTAAACTACCTGGAACACCCAGACTGCGACAGGGAGATGGGGCTCTTTGGACTCTTGGAGGAAGTACGTGCTTTCAGGCAGTGCATCATCAATCGTCAGAATCATCGGTCATTGCGTTAATCAACCATTGACAGTTTTTTCAGGCCCGTGACCCCCGCTGTGCCCAGCCCTGGCTCCAATCCGTTGCCTCCCCAAGACAGGCCCTCATGCTCCGAGCTACACCCCAGCACATCAGCCACGGTGGAGTCACCGCTCGACGTGAGTTTGCGGCTGTCTTCAGAGTCGTCTGCAGTGGGTACGCCATCACCACGACCCAGCGATGCACCCCTAGGTCACCTGCCAGTGATACTCTCGGACTCTGACAGTGAATAAACAGCAAGAGCTTCTCCGCTAGACCACACGGGAATTTAGAGTGTTGTGCAGTGAAAAAAACAGTGTGTTGTGTTAAGGATTTACAGTTGTGAGAGAAAAGACTCAATTGAAAAAAAATTTAACGTAAATAGACTTGTTTGTTTTGGCTTTGGAAAATTATAAGAATGGGAAAAGTTAAAGTGCAACACTTAGTAAGTTACAATGGAGCATTAGTTAGACAAGAGTGCACACTGTGAAGAGAACGAACTTCTGTGTGCGACTGACTAAGTTCAGTGCAAGACTTCAGGAAGAGTGTACTGCAAGTGCTTCAGGAAATCCTTCTTACTGTCAGAGTCAGAGAGGAGGCAGTTAGTCATCGAGGTGGCCATGGACTTGCTGTAAGTAGACAGAATGTTTCATACTGTACTTTTTTCCATACTATACTTACCTCATTTCACTCTTTAATGTCCTTCATTGGTGTGAATAGGGTGTTAGGAGCTATGCATGTGCAGTAGGAAGGTGTTTTTCTGAGTTAGGCTAAGTTAGGGTCCATAAGTACTAGTCCAGGAGCCAGTCACCAGAATGTTTATTATTGTATGAACCTACTTCTAAACCCTCATTTTATGTTTCTTTTGCATTTATTTCAGTCATTTATGTGCCTTATTGGTGTGATTTGGGTCTTAAATAGGTGCTATGCATGTCCAGAGGGAGTTGTATAGGTGTTTCTCTGAGTTAGGGTCCATAAGTACAAGTCCATAAGCTGGGGCCCAATATCCTGACAGAACCAATATCCGGACCTACCTATGGCTCTATTACGTCGGATATTGGAGTGATTACTGTATATATATATATATATATATATATATATATATATATATATATATATATATATATATATATGAAAGAGAGAGAGAGAGAGAGTCAAGTTGACAAAACAGGCGTCGAGCAGGCGGAGTAGAATGATATTCAAAATTATGGATATAGCTTGTAAAGTCCCATGTAGGTTAATGCTTTATCATCTGAATGTAGCAAGAAAATCATAACATTACCAACTAAAAATTGTCACACATTATACAAGTCTATGAAAGCAAGTCACTAAAATGGGGGAATATCATCGGCCGTTTTCCAGAGGGTCTCAGATTGTTTCACGCTAAGTGTGCATCGATACTTTTTTGGTCGGGCGAGTACAGTACTGATGTGTCTGGCTTTGAAATGCATATATATTGTTTCTGTTATATGAGTGATTATAATGATGATGATCATAATGATGGTCATTATCATGATGGTCCGCCTTCTCCTTCTCATCCTCATCATCATCATAGTCATCACTATCCTCCTTCTCATGCTCATCATCATCATCATCAAACATCGTTAACATTATCACTGTCATCTTCGTCGTTGTTGCAGAGATTATATTTGTTACTGTTTTTGTTGTAGTTGTTACATTCTCTCATTCTTACCCAGCTCCGTTTCGTGACCCAGACCTGATAGTTTACTTATTTTTTATTATTCTTTCTCTTTATCTTCATTTAAGCTTCATCCTCGTTTACTCTCCTTTCTTATTGCTTCTTGCTTTCAACCTTTTTCACATATTCACGAGCAGCTCTATCGTAATTTTTACGATTTTTTACGTTCACCGTCATCCTCAATGACACTCGCCCCATCCCCATTCACCCTCACCCCCACCCCCATCACTACTCTCGCCCTTACTCATCCTCACTATCACCCCCCACCTCCACCATTACCTTCACTCACTCTCATTCTCACCCATAACGTCATCCTCACCCCAGTCCCTCTCCCACAATCTACCTCTCATTCTCACACACCCTCACCCCCATTCCCACACCCGTCCTAACCCTCCCTTAACCTCACAACCACCCTCGCCTCACTCGTTCAACGTCACTCCCACCCCCACCCTCACTCTCCTTCGTCTACTCTCACCTCACTCCCCCTCCCTCAGTTTTACTCACCTTCACCCTCACAGTAACACTCTCAGTCTTACATTACTCACGCTCTCCCTAACCTCTTTGCCGATTTCCATATAACACTCACCTACATAATGTCCTTCTCCCTACCTCCTCTTTAACAAAATCTTTCCCATTCCATTCTAGTCCTCGCTGAATCCGTATCTAGTTTGATATATTAAAAAAAAAAAAAAGTCCGATGTATGTCCGGTTTCGTTATCACTTTTAGCGCAATGAGCTTCCCTGGTTAGAGCATTGTTAGGTCCGTTTTATGTTCCGAGAAGGCAGGAACTCAGGAACACTTACGGATGTTGTGCAAGTTCTATGAAGTTCGGAAACGGCATATTAATTACTCTGTGGTCACCTTGTTCTCGTGCGTTCCCACTGAGAAAATTATTGATTTTTTTTTTAATGATAGGAAGAAGGAACCAAAGGCCACACTCCAGCAATAACTGTTTCTTCCAAGAGAAAAACAAAATACAAGAAGAGCCAAATTCAAGATCCGATCGTTTCGAGATGCCTGGACACACTACTTTTGAAAGACTGGAGATCATAGCTAGCAGGAAATACAGACTGAGGGAGACAGTTCAAGAGTTGACCTGTTGCATAAATGAAGGACAGGGAGTAACGGTTAACTCTTGCATTAGAGAGCTGGACAGAAAAGGGATGAGAGTTTGATGCTAGACGGGTGCTACGCGCCCGTCGTAGAGGTGAAGGAATGCAAACAGACAGTTCAGAGGAGCAGTGACCATTGAAGTAGCGATAGAAAAGAGATAAAAATGCAACAGTGCGGCGAAGAGAAAGAGGTTGAAGGAAGCCAGTAAGAGGAGGAGAGTTAATGAGATGAAAAGCCTTTGACTCCACCCTATTGAGAAGAGCTGTATGTGGGGAGCCTTCCCACACATGAGAGATGTACTCTGCACAGGGGCGAATAAAGCCCGTGCATAGAATCAACAATTGTGCAGGGGTAAAGAAAGAATGGAGTTGGCTTAGCACACCTAATCTCTTGGAAACAGATTTCACAAGATATGTAATAATGATCTTTCCAAGATAAGTCCCAAGGAAATGAAACCCCAAGCATGTTCAAGAATGATGTAGGATTAAGCTGAATATTATTAAACATTAGTGGGTACACCTGTGGAAGATTTTTTTCGGGTTGATAGGTGTAAGAACTGAGTCTTTGATGCATTAAAAACAAGATTACTTTTATCCCAGTCAGAAATACGAGCCAAGTTAGACATTAGGTGTGCCATAGCCTCATCCCTTGTTTGTTGAAGTAACTGTTGAGATGGACGTTGTGGGAACCGAATGGAATGGTGAAGGGTGGAGTCATCAGCGTACTAGTGGACAGGGTTAGATGTACAGCTTAGAAGGTCATTGATGAATAAAAATAAGAGAGCTGGTGATAGGACAGAGCCCTGTGGAACACCACTTTTGATAGATGTAGGAGAAGAACGATGGCCGTCTACAACAGGGGCTATAGAACGACCAGAAAGGTAGCTATAGATGAAGGCACAGATAGAAGGATAGAAACCGTAAGAGGGCAGTTTGGAAACTAAAGATTTATGCCAGACTCGATCGAAAGCCTTTGAGATGTCAAGTGCGATGGCAAAGCTTTTGCCAAAGTCCCAAAAGGAGGATGACCAGGAGTCTGAAGATAGGTGAGAAGATCACCAGTGGAGCATCTCTGATGGAACCCATACTGACGATCAGAAAGAAGGTTGTGATAGGAAAGATGCTCTAAAATTTTTCTGTTAAGAATTGACTCGAAAACTTTTGAGATACAGGATGTTAAAGCAATTGGACGATAGTTAGAGGGTTGGGAATGGTCACCCTTCTTTGGGACTGGCTGAATGAGAGCAAACTTCCAGCAAGAAGGAAAGATACAAGTTGATAGACAAAGGTGAAAGAGTTTACCTAGGCAGGGTGTAAGCTCAAAAGCACAGTTCTTGAGGACAACAGGAGGGACTCCATCAGGCCCATATGCCTTGTTAGTATTGAGGCCTGTGATGGCAGAAAATACATCAACTGAAGAAATTTTAATGTCAGCCATAAGGAAATCAGAGGGGGGAAATGATGGAGGAACAGCACTGGAATCGTCTAAGGTGGAATTGAAAGAGAAAGTCTGAGTGTAGAGATCTGCTTTATCAGTAGAATAAATAGCTACAGAACCATCAGAGTAGAAAAGAGGAGGGAAGGATGATGAGGTAAAGTTGTTAGAAAGGTTTTTGGCACGGTGCCAGAAGGAGCGGGAAGAATTCGAGTTGGAGAGTTGAGAGCATTTAGTATGGATGATATTATTTTTAGCAGAGCGACTTAGCACGATTCCAGGCAGAAACGTAAAAAAGATATGATTCAGGGGTAGGTTGGCTCTGGTATCTTTCATAGGCCCTCTCCTTGCTGTGGACAGCATTAGAACAAGTGCAATTAAACCAAGGCTTTCTTGCATTAGTCAAAGATTATGGGAAGGGAATGTATGCTTCCATGCCCAAGAGAATAACCTCCATAATGCGCAAGACACACTCAGATGGCTCCCGACCATGGAAGCTGTTATGCAAGGTGTTCATAGGTCGACTTCTCGTCCTAAGAACACTAGCTACTGAGCAGGGTCCTCTTTCGAGACCAGAACTAGAACACACAACAAGAGGAACAGGGCATAAAAACTCAGCAGACCAGCATTACACATATATTGCCTTAAGTCCGATCCCTGTACAATATAGCAAATATATACAGTGTGGGTTTTATGGACAGTGTCAGGCTTTTGGTACACAATAATTACTGCACACAATACATACAAGGGTAATCATCATCAGGAGTTATAGGCCCAGTCTATATAGTTCTTCCTGTACAGTCCTAGTTTACCACTTGTTACTTTCAGTCTTAAGTAATTCTCATTGTACACTAGAGGTGTCACTATTACTGGTATGAACACCATTGATGTGAACAAGCCATATAATACAGACATTGTCAGTCCATGTTCTGTAGGGATTCACTGTCATTACACCAAGGAGCTTCTTGGGCTGCTGAATCCTGGGCCTAATCGGAGGTGGCACCTGGGGGTAGGGGGCTGGTCCTCGGGTGCGCCGTCCCGTAGGGGACACGAGACTACTGCAGGAGGTGAGGTAGCCCGGGTGCTGTCACGGTCTGGGATGCAGGGAGGCCCTTCCTTAGTGGAGTCTCGACCTGACAGGTGGCCCTCAGGACTGGAGCCAAACAAGGCCAGGAGTCACGCCTGCAGCCGTCTGCTCCTGGCAGAGGGTCAGCAGTGGGAAGGGCTCGGGAGGTCCCGCCCCGGGGTCCTGGGTGTGTCTCTGGGTGGCTGGGGGCTGCGGTCACCACTGGGCTGGACCGCTGTCAGGAGTGGCCTGCGGCATCCCTTCCTGGTGGCGTCCATCAGGGTCGGGCATCGTCCAGAGGCGACTTGTAGAGTGTGGACTCCCCATCCTGGGATTGGGCCCTGCCACTGCTCCTCAAAGGACAGCTCCTCCTGGGGACCAAACCCGTGAGGAGAGTGAGAAGGGCGTCCTGCGTGGCCTCTGGGTGGTAGGTGGGCCGTGCCAAGGACCTCCTCCAATGGGGAATCCCTAGGGACTGCAGACGAAGAGCATACAGTGGCCGACCCTTCCCTGACGTGGACAGTGGCCAACATCGCAGTTCCACAGACCCTGAGGGCAGCAGCAGAAGAGCGTACAATGGCCGCTCCTTCCACGGTATGGACAGTGGCCGACACCACGGTGCTACTCCTGGAGGAGATGGAGGCGGATGAAGGGCATACAGTGGTCACTCCTTCCCTGACGTGGACAGTGGCTGATGTCGCGGTTCTGCCTTTCCCTGGCTTGTCAGCCAGCATGCATAAAGGGGCAGTCATGTCCAACCCAGGGCATACAGTGACCGCCACTGCAGGGCTGGTTCCAGGTGTGGCTGCAGCAGAAGGGCGTACAGTGGCCTTCACCACAGGGATGGATCCAGGTGTGGCTGCAGCAGAAGGGCGTACAGTGGCCACTCCTTCCCTGGTATGGACAGTGGCCAATACCATGGTGCTGCAGGGGGCAACAGAAGGTCGTACAGTGGCCGATCCTTCCCCGGTGTGGACAGTGGCTGATACCGTGGTGCTGCCTGGGACTGTCAGAAGGCAAGTCCCACCTCTATCCTGGCAAGGGCTGGCCCAGCTGAGAAGTAGTTGGCCGATACTGTTTCCTTGCTGGTGGCCGTGTTGAAAGCGAGAGGGGTGGGGGGTCGTGGGGTACATAGGCCCATTTTGCTCGGGCCTGGCACTCTCTTTATACACATCCCTGAGGTATCCTCCTGCGGTTGGTGTTGGGCAGTGGGTCTGTCCTAGGGGGGGTGTCTCTGGGGGGGGGGATTTCAGAAGCAATATTCATTCCAGAGAAAATCAATGAAGTACTGACTGAATGACTCCCAGTCAGCAGCTCCAATGTGCCACAGACGACGTTTCTTTGGAGGGGCCATGGGCCATACCAGAGCGATAGGACAGGTTAAGGTAATAAGATTGTGATCAGAGGAGCCCAATGGAGAGAAAAGATTAACAGTGTAAGCAGAAGGATTAGTTGTAAGGAAGAGGTCAAATATGTTGAAGCTCTCTCCAAGGCAGTCAGGGATACTGGTAGGGTGCTGTACAAGCTGCTCTAGGTCATTCGTTTCGTTTTCGTTTCGTTTTTAAAGGCTCCAACATGCTTGCATGTGTCGGCCTTGGTCACCTAATGGCGGCTCTCCAAGCTGCACGATCCATTGCAGCCTCCCTGTTCAGTCCCTTAACCCTAAGGTCACACTTAATGATAGAAAAGATATAGGCTTGTTCACCAGGTGAATCACTGAAAGGAGAGGAGAGCCAAAGGTGGTGGTGAACATTGAAGTCTCCTAGAATGGAGATTTCAGAGAAAGGAGAAGTGGATAGAATGTGTTCCATCGTAGACGTAAGATAGTCAAAGAATTTTTGATAGTCAGTTGAATTAGGGGATAAGTAAACAGCACAGATATATTTAGTCAGAGAATGACAGGAAAGCCGAAGCCAGAGTGTAGAGAATGCAGAGGAATCGAGTTCAGGAACACGAGAGCAAGATAAATCGTTGTGTGTATATACACAACAGCCACTTTGGCTTTGAAATGAGTATAGAGAAAGTAGGAGGAAACAGAAAAGGGTTTGCTGTTTCTTGCCTCAGACAGCTGAGTCTCAGTTAGGAAAAGGTGAGGTTTAGAGGAGGAGAGGTGGTGCTCAACAGAGCGAAGTTAGAGGAAAGGCCGCGAATGTTCCAGAAATGAAGAAGAAGTGAGTCAGACAGTGGTTCAAGGCAGCTCGAGTCGTCACCGGGAGAGGGGCGGAAGGTGGGGGCATTTATGTTCCCCCCCCCCTTGACTCCGAGGCTATGTGTTGTGAAGCCATGATTTGCTTTTGAATTTTGGAAAAGGAAGTGAAGTGTATACTGTGCATGTAGTTTGGTGCTGATAGAGAAACTTGTACTGGAGAGAATGCTGGTCCACTCTCTGTGCTACTGAGACACGGAAAAAGTTCAGCAAAGAGGGATGGTCAGGAACTAGTCCCGAGGGCTGATGAAACGGGAGCTCCAGCTCTCCCTGTCATTAGCATTTCATCCACCTTGGGAGCACTGCCTTGCTTGACCAGTTTACTTCGCCCTTGAGTGACATGTGAGCAATAAATTCCAACCACTCCTTGCATGTAGACCCTTACAGGATCAATCCGGTTGAAGCGCTTTAACCCACTAAACCACCAATATGTGTGTGTGTGTGTGTGTGTGTGTGTGTGTAATTCACCGGGTCGGTCATGATCACTTGATGGTCGTGGTCGTCAGCTTTTTACCCTCCCGGAAGGGAGCTGAGAGCTCATATAGTCCGATCTAAGGGCAAGGCAGTGACCTTCACACACGCACACACCCGTCCCCTTGCTCGAGGGGGACAGTAACCACCCACTTCGTCAGTGAAACTTTTCGCAACCTGAGCGAGGCGCGAACTCCCGTCCACCAGTTGGCAAGCGAGAACGGTACCACTGCACCAGTGTGTGTGTGTGTGTGTGTGTGTGTGTGTGTGTGTGTGTGTGTGTGTGTGTGTGTGTGTGTGTGTGTGTGCGCGCGCGCGCGCGCGCGCGCGCTTTTCAAGCGGTAATACCTTGTAGTTTTGAAATTTCTCCTTTGTTTTGAACTTTCTCTTGCACTCTTTCTGCTGTTCCACCCTATCTTCATTTTCTCTTTCCCCATCTTCTCCACCCTTCCTCTTGCTTCCTACTTTTGCCCTTAAAATTTCCTTCTATTCCTCGTCCTCTTCTCTTCTTCCATTTTTTTTTTTTTTCATTCTCCCTGGTCTCCCTCCATTTCGTGCTACTCTACTTCCTGCTCCACTCCTCCCTCACCAGACTAAGTGGCCAACACCCAACAATTATCTCAAGCCCGCAGTCCACTCCTTACCCTTGCCCTCCCTCACTCTTACGCCCCACTTATCTTCACCCTTACCCTCACCCTTACTACCACTCTTCCTCACCCTCACTCTCCCTGTCCCTCACCCCTACCCTCACTCTTACTACCACTCTCTCCCACCCTTACCCTCACTCATACTAACACTCTCCCCCACTTTTACCTTCACTCTCCCTCACCCTTATCCTCATTCTCCCTCACCCTCCCTCCCTTACCCTTACCCACACCCTTCCTCATCCTTACTGTCACTTTCCCCCACCCTTACCCTAATTCTCCTACACCCTTACCCCCATCTTTCGTCACTTTTACTTCCACACTCCCCCACCTTTACACTCACCCTACCTCACTCTTTCCTACAACTTACCTCAACCTCACTCTCCGTCACCCTCAACTCCAGCCACCCTCTCCTTCACCCTTACCTACCCTCACCCTCACTCCCATTCCCATCCACCCACCCATACTTTTACCCTCACTTTCCATCATCCCTACTCCCACCCTCCCTCATTGTCGCCCCTTCTTCTTGCTTTGCTAACTTTTTCTTCAGCTCAGGAATTAGATATCATAGCCATAATCTTCTCTGTAACAAACAGTCCCGAAAGGACCATTAGGTCTGTTGCTGTTTACTGTCAACTGTACTCCCTTGAATTCCTTTGGACCTTTCTTCACCCTTACCCATGCTCATCCTTATCCCCATCTTCCCTCACCCTTACTCCCACCCTCCCTCATCTTCATCCTTCCTATCTCGACCCTTTCCCCTACCTTCAACTTAAAATTATCCTCAGTCTTACTCTCAACTTCCCCCATCCTCATCTGTACCCTCACTGTCCTTCACCTTCATCAATAACCGACCCTTGGCTACTTTCTTTCACCTTTAACCTTACCTTTAATTCATCATTAATTTTATTCCTACCACCTTCGGTTCCATGCTCCATTATTTCCATCCTAATCCTTATCCTTATCTTCACCCTTACCCTTGAATATTCCTCAGTCTTATTCATGTTCTCATCCTTACCTCTCACCCTCATCTCCAATCCCATACTTTTCCTTCTCACCCTAATTCCATTCCTATGCCCAATCCTCAACTCACCGCCACCTTCGCTTCAGTGTCATTTAATTCTTTACCTTCAAATTTTCAATATTATTCCACCTTTAACTTCATCCTCCCTCTCTCTCTGCTTCCCTACTCATTCTCTTATGAGTATACTCACACTATCGCGACTCACTTCTCACCCTAAGCCCCTTCACCTTCCCTTACCCCCCCCCCCATTCTCCCCGTCTTGCCTCCCACTTTTGACCCTCCCCTCCCCTTTATTTTCCCTCATTTTCTCCGTCCTCCTGGTTTCCACTATCACCCTACCTCCCCCTCCCCTTCCCTCATTCTCCTCCATCTTTCCCTTCCTACCTCTCACCCTGCCTTCTTCTTACCTTCCCACATGTCCACATCACGCTACTGTACCTCCCTATTTCCTTCCCTAATATTTCCTTTTCTACCTCCCTAACTCTGACCCTACCTCCATCTTCCACTTTCCTTATAACTTCCCATTCCCGTCTCTCTTTCACTTCCTTTTATTCTCATTATTCTACTCTCCAGCTCACCCTACCTCCCCTTCCCCTGTTATCCGCCTCTATCCCTCCTCTTACTCATCGTGCCCTTAGCGTTAATTCCTGTGTAATCACTCTCCACGTAATCCTTATCCCCTTGCCTAATTAGCTTCTGTGCCCTTACTGCCTTGATACTGTTTACTTCCGGCATTCAGTAAGTGTTGATGTTCAGGTTTCTTTCTTATTTTGTGGTAATCTTGAGGATATTTACTGAGTACTTATTTACGATTTCTGCTTGCGTAATTAATCAATTGTCTATTTGCGGCAGTCATGTGGTGTAATTATTTCTGTTTAGTGCAAAACGAAAGAACCCAAAGCTAAAAGCCTGTAGAAAGTTTTCCTTTTCAGAGGACAGAGAACAAAAACGTGAAAACAATAAGGATCCGTTTATTTCGGTATGCATGACATACTGAGGAAGACAACTGAAGTGTTGACAAGTTATGTACTGTAAGCCAAGCTTCCGAGTTTAACAATTAAGCCGAAATGCTAGAACGAGGCTTGAATCGGACTTGGATGTCGGGCTTAGGGCGGTTACTCAAGTTGGACTCAGCCAGCTTGTCTGAGTCATATGCAGAATCGAGGCTCAAGTCGCGGACTTGCGGGAAACTTTTGACTACTTTTAAATCAGGCAAGCACAGCACAGACTTTTGAAATATTAAATTTAGCAAATAAGGCACGGTAAACCAAGAATGGATTTATAAAAACGTTAGATAACTGTTATGTACAGTTCATTCCTATGGGAGCGTTCACACACTTAGGAGTTGCCAGTGATCGCCAGTCATCTAAAATCCCTTCCATGATATTCAGCGATGAAGAGTACATAAATTATTCAGTACTGTAATCACTGGTTATTATACCAGTTTTCTACATACTATTTACTAAGTAAAATACTGCAGAAAAGTTATTTGAATATGTAAAACGACAAGTAGTTCGTGTATTCATCACATGATTTTAGAAGTCTCGCTGCATGTTTAATTCGAAGCGCTTATTATTTAGTTATTAAAGAGATTAACGTTTCATCTGACTAATGCTAAAGAGAATGTGCCTACTATTAGTGATTAAAAATAATTATAATAATTTATGAGACCGAAAGAAGCCGCTGACCAAAATCGCAAGTACCGATGTCTCCAGGAAGACAACAAATTTGACGCAGGCGTGTGCATGTAATCTACACCTGACTCCTTTGAATATTTTACAGCCAGTTGAGTTCATGTTGGTATAATAAATAGATATATATATGTCAGAAAATTTTATTTGATTAAAAATATATTAAGAGGCATGGCTGAGTGTGAATAATCACTTCGAACAATGATCGTCCCGAGGTTTAGACAGTATATTGGGATCAGTTTAGTGGTTCCCTCACTGAGCCCTATAGTATGAACAGGCTATTTCCGCCGCGAGCGTGTGATTTTGGCCGCCATATTGAAACACCTACACTCGTCGCTCGTAATACAAAAACATGTATGGATTACGATTTTTTTTTTTTTTTTTTAGCCAAGTTCAAAGAATTATATGGGGTACATTTTGCCAATGAGTATAAAACAACGCCATAGGTTGAAGCAGTGCAGAATTTACCCTTTACGGCACCAAGGCAAAGGTAATGGCAGAAAGGGATAAGATAGTGTGGTATTAACGATGAAATGATAGTTATGTTGGAGCTGTTTTACGTCCAAGTAATGGTGTTGAAATGGTGTGACTATCCATGTCATGAAACCGAATGTCCAGATTGATAAAGGCCGGAAGAAACATGGAAACATCTGCAAGAGAGCGTGAACAGAAGAGAAGAGGACATGGAGAGAAAGACTGGAGATAAATGGGCCCATTTTAGTGGCCTCATTCATGGAGGGATACTGGGGAAGAGTCTTCCCGTCCCACCCCAGGAGGCAGTAATGTTATAGAATTAGCAACAAGACATATATCTTGTGAAATATAACGCCATCTCTCTTCGATGAATTCCTGGCCCATTTTTGTATCCGTAAGCTGCACAGTGGAGCATGGCATTATATTTTCTGGAAACATCAGCCACTTTCAAAAATCCACAGAACAGCTCAGTACAAAAACGCGGGCATCAGGCGTGGTATAACATGTCTGCCGCTACACCTGCGCCGTCCTGGCAGCGGCTGCATAACTTACTTGGTGCTACCCATGAGAAAGCCTCCCTATACTATAGAGCTCAGTGGGTTCCCTTCAACTTTATAATACTGAACCTTCTCTTACTCATTTTATTGGGTAAATATGTTCATAAAATTATTCTTGTGATCAGAGTGATAAAGAAAACACTTACTAAACAGAAGTTCAGTTGACTGCATTTTTATCTTTCAAATTAAGTTCTTTGGGGAGTTCATGAATGCTCCCATTGGAAATCACCGTTGGTCACATCCCGTTCCTCTCCGTCATCCGAGTTTGGTTGGCAGTTACTGTACAGCTGGCAGTACCTATGCTGCAACACTACCACCATTTTCAAACAGGGTTGTCATTTAGAATTTTTCATTACCAATTCTGGGCCAATTTGGTAATGAAAAATTCGTTTGGTAAAGAATCAGCATGATTCATTAACAAACGGATTCTTCGCATGTATGAAGATACAAAGGATATCTTTCATTAATCTGCTAGCCTACATACTGTGAAAATATTCAACATGCTGCTAATTATAAGGTGAGTGATTATTTCCATTTGTACATATAATTAGTGAAGAATAAAAAACGTGCCTTGAGAATTTGGTACTGAAAAGTTAAATTTGGTAATGAAAATTGAAGAATTTGGTAATGTGGCCGAGTTCAGATCTGGCAACCCTGCTTTCAAACGGGAAACCGTAGTGATACATTATTAGGGCTTCTTTTCTGAATGGAAGACTACTGCCCCTAAAGTAGCCTTTTTTTTTTCTTTATCATTGTGTCTTTATGGCAAACAGCCATAAGCTCTGATTCATTCACCCACCAAAAATGACAAATGTGCATCAGCAGGATTACACGGACTGCTTGCGGAAGCCATCCCTTACCCCTTGTAGGAACAGTAAAAAATTTGTGCAACAGCTTATGCTATGATTTTATTTGTCTTGTACAGATTCCAGCCGTGATGGATAGCATAAACAAGAAGTGTATGATAAAGCCTAATATTACGAGTACTGCAAGACAAGTTAAAACACATGGAATAAGAACTGTGCAAAACAGGGCCTACATTATAATGAGCTTGTTACGTCCCTGTCCCACACTGCCACAGGCTCCAAAAGCGCATTTCTGTATAGGAAGGACGTTGCCCAGTGAGCTGTTCATCTTATGGTCAGCCTTACGATGTGTAGCAACGATATCAGCTCTTTATTCTCCAGATAAATTACACATAATGCCTGCTAACTACACTTCAATATTTTCACAAGTACCGGAGCTATACAATCTTCACAAACTGCACTGACACTGAACTAAACTCAAACTGAACAGAAACGAAACTGACTGCCCAAGGTTCTTCCACCTCCTTATATAGCCTTCCTATGTACTAGAATGATCTACTACGTTCTCGGAAAAGCAACAATGACCAACTCGGAGACATCCAAAATATCCAGTTTTCTTACACTATTTAACACACTAAATCATCTAGTATACAAACTGAGATAAAATTATATATTTTAACAAACGCATTAATAAAACATTAAAAGGAAAAAGAGCATGAAAATTAACCTGCTGCATCCCGGCAGAATTTTCACCAATGACCCCTCCCCCCAATACCGGCAGATATTTGGAAAGCTTTTTTTTTTTTTTTTTTTTTGCCTAAAACCTCTGCTTTTTATGAGCAGCACCAAAAATTCAGAAAGAAAGTGCTCACCTGAGATTAGAAGTGCCCTGTTCAGGTGAGCTTCCCCTCACCTGGTACCTTCTATGGAGCCACGCTCCAGAAAAGACGTTTTCTAATGGGAGGGGTAACTATTCCAAACCACTCAGAATAGGTAGATATTTATTTATTTGATACTAATTTGTATGTGGTACAAGAGTATACTGGTTTTCACACAATAATATAGGCAATATAAGCATTGTTTCACTCACTGAACACATCAACATATCGCACCTTCCTTGGCAACGTTACCTCCTCAGCACTTCTGATCATTTCTTCCTCTGGCACCACATAAACTTTGTCCTCCACACTGTCATTGATTGGGGAATCACTCTCGCCTTGAATTTTGTACTGTGGCGCAACATGTCTTTACTGGCCAGGTCACTGGTAACAGATGAGTTGCCAAAACAATGGCATGTGGGGGGGGGGAGGTCACACGGGGTAAGGCACTGTCCCCACCTGGCCTTAGATAGAGGAAGGTGTCCCGCGTATACATACCAAAAATCACATGTAAAATTTTAAAAATGTGCAAGTGACGGACTTTGCAATTGCAAAACGTATGGATACGTCATTGGATGCCACTGTGACAAAACATGGTGACGTATCCATATGTCAATGGGATGCCTCAGGTTAATGCATAACTTTACAAAATACCTCCACCCACAAATAGCAGGCTAACTGACAACTCTGACACGTAACTGAAAAATACGAGAAATACTGAGAACCTTTGAGTACTACCTAAATAGCAAATCCCTCTTCTCAGCAAGATGAATAGGCTACCAAAATTATCCATCATTTTGCTGTCCAAACATGCACAGCCTTCATATTTAGTAGGTGGTGATAAAGCACTTTCTTGTCTTCACAGTATGAACTGTACAGTACAGGACATGAAAACTGAATTATAACCGAAATGTTAATAGCAGTTGTATAGTAATTGTACAATAAAATATTGTCATAACCTGACTTACTCAATACAGTACATCATTACTGATGTCACTGTATGCAAATACGAATATCATAAGGCACTGCTGCAACACTTGCATGTAATATCATCAGCTAATGGAAAATTATTCTAGTACAAATTATACGTTGTTACGGAACAGAGAAAGATAATGTACACTTTAAGTGAGACTACTAAAAATCACTACTGTCCCGTAAAGTTCCAGGTTCAAAACAAAAAGTTAGGTAAAATTACAAGTTAAAGTTTAATGCCCAAACTAACAACAAAACATTCAGGACTCATAAGGATAATGTAATGGCAAAAAACAGGTTAAATATAAGGTTAACTGCAATAGTCTCTATTAACACAAAATTAGCAAGAGTAAATTTATCTAAGTCAGCCCTGATAAAATGATAATACACTGGGTAATGCTCAGTTAATGCAAGATAAATTATTACAGATACAAAATATTATTAACACTGGCTGACAAAATGAATTACAAAAACTTTACTAGGCCTAAGAATTAACACCTTACGCTATACAGTACAAGAAAAAATGCAATAACAGTTATACTCAAATTACACAGCTGCTAGATGGTTGGAGCACTCACAATAATAACTGTACAGGGGAGGACAGAGATGTGAACAAAATGAGGAGTAGATCTAAGTGGCAATGATGTAGGGACTGAGCTCATTATATAGGGGCCAGCAGAGCTTGATACAACTTGTAAGAAGGACGCGCAAATGAAGCCATGAGGACAAAGAGTTGACAATCCCGCACTGAACAACAGAAAGGACGACTTACTCTACTATAACGGTAGAAGGGGGGGACTGAGGCAGAACACGCTCATGATCAAACAGGCAGCACACTGTACGTTAGAATTACACAAAGGATGATGAAATCATAGGCTATGTAACACCTCCCCACAAAGAAAAAGAAATTTACAAAGGAAATTTCTTATTACTCTAAAACAATCTGTATATGGCATTACAGAACATGCAAAAGTCTTTCCTAATGTTATAAAACATGAGATCTCCCTAGCACGTTCAGTCATAGGTACCTGCCAGTATCCCTTTAACAAATCAAACTTACTTATGTACCTAGCCTTTCCGATCTTGTCTATGCAATCTTCCACACGAGGGAGAGGGTAAGTGTCTGTTTTTGTTATCTGATTAACACGTCTGTAGTCGATGCAAAGCCGCTGTGACCCACCTGGCTTAGGGACTAGAGTGACAGGAGAACTCCACTCGCTCTGACATGGCTCAATCATCTTGTGGTCCAACAGGTAGCCAAGCTCCTTCTCGATGAGAGGAACTTTCACTGGGTTCACACGGTAAGGAGGCAATTTAATTTGCTTTGTGTCTCCACCATCGACATCATGCATCAACACAGTAGTTCTTCCTGGAGTAGCACGGAACACTTGCGGGTACTCCTGCAGTAATGCCGAAAACTCCTGCCTTCCCTCGGGAGGTAGATGAGAAAGCTTAGTCTGGAGATCATTCATGATATCAGGATTCTTCCCCAAACTATCACTCAGGCTCATACTGCATGGGAGAGCTTCACTTGCAGACTCGGGTGGAACAGCTACAGTGCAGACTGGATTATTTTCGTCCCGCCTGTGATATAACTTTAGCATGTTGATGTGACATAGTTGCTTGTTCTTTCTACGATCTGGTGTGGCGATGACATAGTTGACATCACTAAGTCTCTTCTCCACGAAATAAGGACCACTAAACTTGGCTTGAAGAGGTTGCCCATGAACTGGTAGCAGAATCAAAACCTGATCTCCTGGCTGGAAGTGGCGTAACCTGGACTTCTTATCATACCAAGTCTTCATCTTCTCCTGAGCAGCTCCTAAATTCTCTCTCACCAGCTGTAAAGCAGTGGACAGCCGTTCTTTGAACTTCATCACATACTCCAGCAGGTTGACGTCATCTTCCTCCGACAGCCAGCATTCCTTGAGTAGCTTAAGGGGTCCTCTTACTTCATGGCCAAACAGTAGTTCAAAAGGTGAGAAGCACAGTGATTCATTTGGAGATTCTCTTGCGGCAAACACAACGAATGGAAGACCTTTATCCCAGTCTTTCTGATGTTCCAAACAGTATTTCTTGAGCATCGATTTGAGTGTTTGATGATATCTCTCCAACGCTCCTTGAGTCTGGGGATGGTAAGCTGAAGACGTGATCTGGGTGATGCCCAACTCTTTCAGAGACTGCTTGAAAACATTCGACATGAAATTACTTCCCCGGTCTGACTGTACCTCCTTGGGCAGACCAAACTTTGTGAAGAACCCCAGCATTTCCTTAACCACGTTCTTTGCGGAGATATTTCTAAGTGGAATGGCTTCAGGATAACGAGTAGCCATATCAATCAGGGTCAACACATAAGAAAATCCTGAAGAAGTCTTATGAAGAGGGCCCACAGTATCCACAAACACACGGGTGAAAGGCGCCTCAAAAGGAGGAATGGGAACTAGAGGTGCAACCTTTTCGGTCTGATTACACTTCCCCACAACTTGACAGGTGTGACAAGACTTACAATACCAGGAAACATCCCTGAAGATACCTGGCCAGTAGAAGTGTTTCAAAATGCGTGCCACAGTCTTGCTCACTCCAAGGTGTCCTGCCAAACTGGAATCATGAGCCACTCTAATGATATCCTGCTTACAAACACGAGGGATGACAACTTGATGTACAACCTTACATTCACAGTCGGCTGATGCTGTTGGGGGTCTCCACTTCCTCATAAGTACTCCTGACTTTACATAATAACAAGTAGAAGCACCGGCTGACTCTTCTTCACTGTAAGCAGAGTTAGCTAGACCTTTTACCTCAGGGTCAGCAACCTGCAACTCAACCAACTCTTGACGAGACAAATTATCAACACTACGGGGTACTGCCTCATCTGGTGAGTGGTCCAAATTAGCAAGAAAAGTGTCAGCTAGGATAACAACACCATCATCATTATCCTCTAAATCACCAGTAACTTTAGACTTAGCCCTAGTGACAGCACATGCAGGGAACACATCAGGGACATCACAATCCTGGGTCGCAGCCACTGGTTCACTAGACAACTGAGGAGCTGGACACACTTGACTTCCACCAATATCATTTCCAAGTAAGAAAGTTACACCTGACATTGGGAGTGTCTCAACCAACCCAACCATAAGGGAACCATTAACAAAACCAGACTCTAAATTCACTCTGCACAGAGGGACAGAAAAGTAATTATTCCCTACACCTTGTAAGATTACAGTTTCATCAGAGGAATTAACATTAGAGCCTAGAACACTGGTCAGCATAAGGGATTGGCAAGCACCTGTATCACGATATATTTTAACTGATTTCCTGTCATTACTGTCCAGAGGACTGACAAAACCATCAGACAGGAAATTAGCACATGAACTCTTGAGAGTGTCATCCACGTTACTGCTCAAAAGAGGAGCTCCATCATGAGAATTTAAGTTACCCCTCAAAGCAGGTTCAGTTAACTCAGTTAAAGAATTCTGGGAACTCTCAAGAGTGGACACTAGACCAATTGACTGAATATTTAAAGACTCCTTTTTGTTCACATCACGCTGTCTCCTGAAACATTTCTCCGTAGTATGACCAAGCTTACTACAATAAGTACATTTACTTTTCTGAAATCTAGAGGTGAAGCTGGTATTTACTTCCTGAGAAACATCATCTTTATTCTCTTTCCTGTTACCTGTACTCTGAGTAGAGGCAACGTACTTACTCTCAGCTTTCCCTTTTTCTTTAGAATATCTCTTGTGAGTGAGAACATATTCATCAGCTAAAACTGCAGCATGAGACAAATTATCTATTCTTCTCTCATCAAGATATAGGCTTACATCTTTATAAATACACCTCTTGAAGTCCTCCAGCAAAATCATCTGCTTAAATTTACCAAAATCAGAATCCACATTCTTAGAATTTAACCACTGCTCTAACAGATCTTCTTTGATTTTTGCATACTCAACATGGGATTGCTTATCTTGCTTGTAAGTTGTCCTAAATTTTACTCTATAAGCTTCAGGAACAAGCTCATAGGCCTTAAGAATCAAGCTCTTAACTACATCATAATTATCACATTCATCCTGAGGCAAAGATGCATATGTTACTTGAGCTTTACTGGTGAGAACAGTTTGAAGGAGTACTGGCCAATACTTTTTTGGCCAATTAAAACCTGTAGCTACCCTCTCAAACAACTGAAAATACTTTGTTAAATCAGATTCATTAAAAGGAGGGACAAGTTTAATATTTTTAGCTACATCAAAATCATCAGAGCTAGATGATCCAGTTCCACCTTGTTTCATGCGATACTCATGGTCTGCCTGAATCCTAGCAAGTTCAATTTGTGCCTGAGCCTGTACCTGTGCCTCTTGAATACGAGCATTTGCCTGAAATTCAGCCTCCTGAATACGAGCCTGAGACTCCGCCTCCTTAGCATTTGCTTGAAATTCAGCCTCCTGAATATGAGCCCGAGACTCCGCCTGCTTAGCCTGAGACTCCCCCTCCTTAGCCTGAGACTCAGCCTCCCTAGCACGTGCTTGAAATTCAGCCTCCTTAACACGAGCCTCCTGCAGGGCTAGCTGTAACTTAGCTAATTCAATCTGCGTTTGCTCATTTGGAGGAGTTACATTAAACAAGCTTTTATTAATCATGCCAACAATTTGATCTTTAGAATGATGAGAGTGAACTGCAATTCCCAATTGTTGAGCAACAAGCTTAAGTTCATTCTTTGTTCTGTTTTCTACATCACACACTGTTTGCACATTTGACAAAAAATCTTTGGCTTCATCAAGTGTAGTAATAGTAGATATCATGAATAACAGTCACAAAATATCAAGCAATATCCTTATGATAATATCCTGAATATCCTGATATGAGGTCGCCAAATTTATGTTACGGAACAGAGAAAGATAATGTACACTTTAAGTGAGACTACTAAAAATCACTACTGTCCCGTAAAGTTCCAGGTTCAAAACAAAAAGTTAGGTAAAATTACAAGTTAAAGTTTAATGCTCAAACTAACAACAAAACATTCAGGACTCATACGGATAATGTAATGGCAAAAAACAGGTTAAATATATGGTTAACTGCAATAGCCTCTATTAACACAAAATTAGCAAGAGTAAATTTATCTAAGTCAGCCCTGATAAAATGAAAATACACTGGGTAATGCTCAGTTAATGCAAGATAAATTATTACAGATACAAAATATTATTAACACTGGCTGACAAAATGAATTACAAAAACTTTACTAGGCCTAAGAATTAACGCCTTACGCTATACAGTACAAGAAAAAATGCAATAACAGTTATATTCAAATTACACAGCTGCTAGATGGTTGGAGCACTCACAATAATAACTGTACAGGGGAGGAAAGAGATGTGAACAAAATGAGGAGTAGATCTAAGTGGCAATGATGTAGAGACTGAGCTCATTATATAGGGGCCAGCAGAGCTTGATACAACTTGTAAGAAGGACACGCAAATGAAGCCATGGGGACAAAGAGTTGACAATCCCGCACTGAACAACAGAAAGGACGACTTACTCTACTATAACGGTAGAAGGGGGGGACTGAGGCAGAACACGCTCGTGATCAAACAGGCAGCACACTGTACGTTAGAATTACACAAAGGATGATGAAATCATAGGCTATGTAACAACGTATATACAAAATGCAGCCTATACTAGAGACCCTATAGAAAGAGTGACTGGACAGCCAATATTTTCAGCTGCTCACTCATTGGTTGGCCAATATGGCGGAATTTTTGTGTAAATGCCTCTCAACCTGGGTGATAGCTGGCTGCAGATTTGTCTAAAATCTGGCAGGGTAGGGCTGGCAGCATAGAGTCCTCCCAGTCGCCATCAAGTGACTGTGCTGGCAGCGACTCTTGCAATTTCCAGTAATGCTCGTCAGCAGAGAAGTGAAAGTGCGGCCTTATTCTTCACCAACATCCGCGGCCTTAGCACAAATTTAAACTCAAATTTTTTTCCTTCAGACCATATCCCCTTTGGCACTTTTCCTCACAGAACCACAAATCTCACCTTTTACTGATATAGCCCCATTTTGTTTTCCTGGTAACCATCTCCTCACAAACTTCTGCACCAAGGACGGCACCTGTTGTTATATCGAATCCCAATATGCAGTTGACACAGTTCTAAACTTCACTTCATCCAGTTTTGATTACTCATTGTATAAACTAAATTGTCAAGATACAGTATTACCAAATATATCTCTGTAGTCTATTGCTCCTCCAATGCTTCTTCTGAGCCCAGTGTATTTGATTCCGTATCCACACAGTTGAGTAACCTTAACCTTACCCTTAGCACCGAAATTACCGTTTTGAGTGATTTTAACATACATAATGTTGAATGGTTATTGCATTCTGCCAGGACTGATGACGCTGGTCTAGAGTGCGAGCTGTTTGCAGAATCGTTTAATCTCACCCAGCTGGTAAAGCAACCAACCAGAATGCCTGATAATCCTGACCATGATGCTCATCTCTTGGATTTATTCTTGACAAATAATCCAGATCAATACAGGATAGAGGTACTGTCACCACTTGGATCCTCTGACCACAATTTCATCAAAGCCTCGTTAGTTAACCCCCAACACCTCCCCATTCTGAACCTGTCAGGGTGACCCGATGGCACTTTGACAGGGCAAACTGGGAAGGATTTAGAAATTATTTTGCTGACATTCCATGGCAGTCTTTCTTCTCTAATGACCCCAATTCTAACCAGTCCCACATTTGCGATTTAATACTAGCTGGTATGGATATATTCCTACCAAGTCAACAGTTCACTAAAAGATCGAACTCCCCAAAATGGTTTGATGGCAACTGTGCCAGAGTAACAGCCCAAAAGTAATTAGCACATAACTCTTACTTAAGATAAAAAACATCTGAATCACTCTCTCAATTTAAAATTGCTAGAAATCATGCAAAAGCTGTAATAAATCTAGCTAAATCAAACTTTCTTCAAAAGCAAGCATCAAAACTACTTAACAGCCCTAATGACAATAGAATATTCTGGTCAACTCTTAATTCTTTCAATAATAACTTTAACAAGTCATCTTCCATTCCCCCACTAAAATCTTCAGATAGCAACATTTCAAATGACCTGCGTGGGAAAGCAGATATTTTTGCCAGTACATTTGCCAATAATTCTACCATAGACGATGCCAACCAGAACGTCCTAGTACTAGAACTTGACTCTCTCGAAATACTTAAAATCCATCCTAGACAATTTACCTACCAACAAAGCTCCAGACCCCGATGGAATTCCGCCAATTGTTTTGAAAAAGTGTTCCCCTGAACTTGCCTTTGTTCTAGATAAATTATTCAGACTATGCATACGTATTTCTTTATTCCCAAATTCATGGAAAGAAGCCAATATCCATCCAATTCCGAAGAAAGGAAGTTCCTCTGACCCTTCTGATTACAGACCAATAGCTGTCACATCTTCTCTTGGTAAGGTATTTGAAACTTTAATTAATAAGCACATTGTCAAACATCTTGAATCCAACAACTTAATTAGTGATAGACAATATGGTTTTCGCCACGAAAGATCCACCATTGACATACTCAATCTCTTAATTGACCAACATGGAGAAACTCATGCAGTAGCCCTTGATATTTCTAAAGCTTTCGACAGAGTATGGCACCGTTCCCTGCTATCCAAACTCCCTTGTTATGGACTAACGTCTTTTGTTCCTTTGATTTCATCATATATCAGTGACAGGTAAAGAAGAGTAAAAATAGATAATGTATATTCCAATTTCTACTCAATTAACGCCGACATACAGCAGGGATCAGTTCTGGCCCCAATCCTATTCCTGGTTCATATTGATGATCTTTTATCTGTCACCCACAGTCCCATCCATTCATATGCAGATGACTCAGCACTACACAGTTCATTCACACTCAGACACCCAGTTACAAAGTCAACTCAGTACAGCCATCTCCATTAATCAAGACCTATCTACGATCAGTGAAGGGGGACAAAACAACCTTGTTTCATTTAATGCTAGTAAAACTAAATATATACAGTTTTCTAATAGACAGATATTGCCAGAATTGTATATTACCTTCAGTGCTATTAATATTCCCATCTCCAAAAATATTGAAATTCTCGGCGTCTCACTTAACAGTGCCCTCAGCTGGACCTCTCATGTTAGATCACTTGCTAAAACTGCCTCAAAGAAACTTGGATTAATGTAAAGAGTTCGTAACTTCTTCACTCACGAGCAGTTAGCTATAATTTATGTCATGTGCGCTCTCAGCCTGAATATTGCTCACCCTTGTGGAATGGATGTGGAAAGGTTGCATTAAACCAACTAGACAAAATTCAGAACAAGGCTGTTAGAATAATTAACATCCCTGCCATTACAAATAAACTAACTCCCCTACAAGTAAGAAGGAATGTTGCTTCCCTTGCATTATTTTACAGATATTTTTATGGCAAATGCTCAGACGAAGTTGCATCCATGGTGCCACCTCTCCATGCCTTCCCTCGTGCTACACGTGCATCTGGTAGAGCTCATGACTGGAATGTCACTCAGCCATATTGCAGAACTTCTGGCTATCAGAATTCTTTCATTCCCCGTACTGCATCACTTTTGAACTCGCTTCCCCAGAGTTGTTTCCCTCCAAACTTCAACCTACAGCTGTTCAAGTCTAAATGTTACAGATATTTTATGAACAGAGGACACCAGTAATCTGGTGTATGGATAATTTTTTTTTATTCATTCGTTTTTCCTTCTTCCGTTCTGTTATTTAAAAAAAATGCAACACACACACACACACACACACACACACACACACACACACACACACACACACACGGGGTTGGTCGCCGACCTAATGAATATGATTATAAATGAGTGTGTTGTCCCAGATGATTGGCTGAAAAGTGTGATTGTAGATGTGTACAAGAGGAGAAATGATGCCCTGGAAGGAGGATATTATAGAGGCATAAAGCTTTTAGAATAGATAATGAAGGAAATGGGGAGAGTTCTAGAATGTATGACTGGAGAAGGAGTGAATATTGATGAGATGCAGTTTGGGTTTATGCCAGGCAAAGGGACCACTGGTGTCTTAATCATTGTCGACAGCTTCAGGAAAAATATGTAGGAAAGAAAAGGGAACTGTACTTTGTTTTTGTTGATCTGAAGAAGGCCTTTGACAGAGTCACCAGATGGGTGATGAATTGGGCAATGAGAAAGCTTGGGATCGAGGGGTGGCTGATTCGGGTGGTTGTGGCCGTGTGTGTGGGTGCTCGCACCCAGGTAGGGGTGGGTGGAGGTTTAGGTGGTGAGTTTTCTGTGAATGTTGGTGTGCACCGGGGGTCAGTTTCGAGTCCCTTGTTGTTTGTCATGGTGCTTGGAACCCTCTCATGTGACTTTAGAAGTGGACTACTGTGGGAGACATTGTGTACTGTTTTTGTTGATTTGAAGAAGGCCTTTGACAGAGTCACCAGAAAGATGAAGAAGTGGGCAATGAGAAAGCTTGGAATCGAGGGGTGGCTGGTTCTCGCGGTTGTGGCCGTGCGTGTGGGTGCTCGCACCCAGGTAGGGGTGGGTGGAGGTTTAGGTGGTGAGTTTTCCGTGAATGTTGGTGTGCACCGGGGGTCAGTTTCGAGTCCCTTGTTGTTCGTCATGATGCTTGGGACCCTCTCACGTGACTTTAGAAGTGGACTACTGTGGGATATATTGTGTGCTGTTGATTTGGTGTTGATTGCAGAGAATGAAGGAGGACGGAGGAAAGATTTAAGAAGTGGAGAGATGGTATGAGGCACAAAGGTTTAAGAGTGGATGCAGATAAAACAAGAGTGATGGTGTCTGGGGCCGGTGGAGGTGCTATCAGGGAGGGGGGAGAGTGGCTATGTGTGATTTGCCACAGGGGTTTGGGAAGTGGTTCCATCTTGTGCAGTGTCTGTGATAAGTTGGTGCATACGATATATACTGGTATTGGAGGCAGACTGCGAGATAATGCTGATTTCATATGTACGGTTTGTCGGGGAGAGCAGGTGGAGATTGTCAGGCTTGAAAGGATTGAACTTGCTGGCGGGTCTCTTGAGTGTGTGGAAGAGTTTCGTTGTTTAAAAGATATGTTATGTGCAGGAGGTGGGGCTGGACCTAGTTCTGTGGCCAGAGTGAGGAGTGGTTGGAAGAAGTTCAGGGAGCTGTTGCCCCTCCTGACACTGAGAGGGCTCTCCCTCCGTGCTGGGGGATCTTTGTGTGCAGCATTTGTTAGGAGTCTGGTGCTGTATGGCAGTGAAACCTGGGCAGTAGAGGAGGAATATATTCGCAGACTCTACCGAACAGAAATGGCAATGATTAGGTGGATGTGCAGTACGTCCCTGAGTGTGAGCCTAGGGGGGCTAGGTTTGCAGTGGAAGAGTTGAGGGGTGGGATGAGACTGGAGTGTATTGGTGTGCGACGAGGAGAGGTAGACTGAGATGGTCTGGGCATGTGGAGAGGATGGGGCATGGTATTTGGGTGTAGGTAGTGAAATGTGTTAATGTTGGGGGTAAGGTTGCGAGAGACAGACCGAAAATGACCTGGGACGTGGTAATTGTGACCTCAAGAAAAAGGGAGTGAATAGAAAAGCTGCCAGAGATCGAGCAACATGAAAAGCCGCCATTAGATAACCAAGGCCGACGCATACAAGCATGTTGGATCCTTGAAAAACGAACGAACGAACGAAACACCGATAGTGAGACTAATTTTGCATATAAGCAGCGTTGTTATTTTTTTTTTCCAATAAAAATTATATTAAATCTGAACGACCATAAAACAAAACTGATAGTACTGCGAGCCAGGAAAGGGGAGCGAGAATAATGTTTTACTCGCCGTGTGTGTGTGTGTGTGTGTGTGTGTGTGTGTGTGTGTGTGTGTGTGTGTGTGTGTGTGTGTGTGTGTGTGTGTGAAAAATAAACAGTTTTTATCTGATATTAGGAAAATTTGGTGGAAGTGTTGCTTTTGAGAAGAAAAGGTCAAATGTCAAGGTCACAGAAAGGTACAACGATGACCCGATGAAAAAGTTTAAACATTATTTATCCAGTTTTGACCAAACATGGGGGAATGGCTGAAGACAAAGCAGGAATGAAAATATCTAATTTTGAAAATCAAGGTCACAGAGCGACATGTCAAGGTCACAGAGCAAGGTCAAAGTTCTAACCGTGAGAAAAATTGTCAATAAAATAACTCAAACAGTTTTAAAACTGTTTCAACTACATTTGATAAAAGGGCTGAGGGAAAGCCAAGGAATAAATAGTTTGTTTTTGAGAATACGTCAAGGGTCAAGATCACAGATCAAGGTAAACTTAAGCCATTTTTATCCGATTCAGAAAAAAACTGTTGGAAGGTTGACAATGTGGCAAGAATAAAATCAAATAAAGTTTAATTCTGTACACAATAAGAGACCAAGCTCACAAGTAAAAGTCAAAGACCAAGGCCTGAAGATTAGGTCACACGACAAAGTCAAACGACAAGGCCAACTCAGTTTTCATCTAATCTGAACTGAACTCGGTGGAAGGGTTAAGTCAGACAAAAATTAAGTAATTCTATTTAGGGAGCAAAAGTCCGTAGGTCAGTTTCAAATTTCCACGGGGCAGAGTCAAATACTCAGCCACTAGAGCAACTGTTTCACCAGGATATTGCATTCTTTTAAGTGCTCCTTCGTGTTCCAAAATAATGTCCTTAATTCTTAGAAAACTGCTATAGGTAGGTTGGTGATATGGCGATGCCAGAGTCTTCTACTGACCTTCAACACAATCAAACACTAATATCCCTCCTATACCATATACCAACACCATACTAGAACACCATATTTTGAAATTAATGTCCAAAATTCCCTGATAACCTCTGTAGGTAGCTTGGTGATATGATAAGGGTAGTGTTTCACTGATCCACACCACAACTAAAAACTAAAGTTCTGCATACACCATATATCAGCACCATAGCAAAACTCCATTGTAAAGTGTCCTTAATTCCTAGATAATTACTATATGCAGGTTGGTGATATAGTGAGACTAAAGTTTTCATTGATCCTCAGCACAATAAAACACTGACTTCCCTCCACCATACGTCAACACCATACCAGAAAACTATAAATGGCCAGCTTCATCCTGCCCTTATTATTAGTTGTATTCTCTTTCTATATTTCTTGGTTAATTGTGGCAAGCACTTCTACCCATAAATTCTGATCAAATTTGGACACAATGACAGGCCTATGACCTAGTTGTGTCGACAGGGATTTGGTTGCTAGGCAACTACTCGTTGCCTAGCAACGGCCGAAAAAAAACGCTTTTTTCGTACTTTTCACGTTATGAGCTGTAGAAGCATTATTAATGGACGTAGAAAGCTCTGACTTCTTTAGACGTAATCTTGAGATCATACCCTATCCGAAGTGTGCGATTCATTTTTTTCCCTCTCTCCTCTGTTTTCGATTGGCAGCCATGGGAAGATTGGCCTCAGCATCCTAACAATCAGTACCGGTTTTCAAAAATGCTCCCCTGATTCCTCAGCGGCCCAATGGAATTCAGTGAAAGTTTCTATATTTAAGGACATTGGCTAGTATTACAATTTTCTATGTACGCCAGTGTGCTACATTGGCCAGATCAGGGGTCAAAGGTCATCAAATGCAAAAACAGTGAAAATAGCTAAAATCACGACTACGCTTGTGCGAAATGCTAGGGCTCCGAAGATTATTAAGCCAGGGCCATTATTCTTGGGTGGAATGTTGCACTTGAGTACTTTGATACAAAAATGACTGTCGAAACTCGCTTACAGTCTCTGGTAGTGCCAGCTACTAGTTGTGCCTCTGGTGGGCCATTCTGCGAATTTCAAGTTCCCTAGCTCCACAGTTGGTGGATGGAATTGAATGACACTTTCCATGTGCATAGACGTTAATGAACACTTCAAGTGTGCTTCGTACATGCATGATTTATATCAACCAGGTCAGGGTTCAAAGGTCATCAAGTGCAGAAAACATGAAAAGCGCTAAAATTACCACCTTGCCCGCGTGAAATGCTAAGGCTTCGAAGATTATTAAGCCAGGGCCATGATTTTTGGGTGGAATGTTGCACTTGAGTGCCTCCATATAGAAATGACTTTTAGTGTCGAAACTCACTTCCGGTCGCTGGCAGCGTCACCTATAATTTGTATCTCGAGTGGGCCAAAGCTTGCTCCGTTTAGAGCTGGCCATCATCACCTACCGGCTTGTTTGAAAAAAATCCCAGATAACCACTTTAGGTTGGTGATATGGCGAGGCTAGTCATCTACTAACGCCCTCCACAAACCATTACTGGCATCCCGCATTCAACATATATCAGCACCGTACCAGAACACTATCTATCTATCTATATACCTAGGCTGCGTCCCCCAAGGAAAGGGAGGTAGCCGAGACAGGACGACACACTCCCCATTTACTCATCCATTCAAACACATTCATTCGCATCTTAGCCCCAAAGGGGAGAACGGACAGATCCTCACTGCACCACACCGCACAAGGGTCAACTGTGCAATGCAATCAGTGACATCTGCAGCAGGACCCGACAGCAGAGCTGGTTTACCCCTGCCACATCATAACAGACCCATCACCTTACCCGCACCTGACCTGACTAGCTGATTAGACCAAATGCGGGAGAATATCCCCTCAGGGCTGCGTCATCATTTATTCATTCACAATTTCTCTCCATTTATTTCTGTCATGCACAGCCACTATTCCTTGCTCAACAGACATCCCTCTCCCATCCAGCACTCTCTTCACATTGTCCATCCATCCTATTCGTGGTCTTCCTCTCAGCCTTACACCTCTCACATCAGATCTAGTTATCTTTTTCACCAATCGCTCATTATCCATTCTCTCCATATGCCCAAACCATCGCAACATCCTCTGCTCAACTCTACCAGCCATCTCCCGAACAACTCCAGTTCTCCTTCGCACTTCATCATTTCACACTTGATCCATACCCGTCACTCCACACATACTCCTCAGACACCTCATCTCCATTACATTCAAACTTTTCCTCTCTGCTACACCCATATTCCATGTTTCAGCCCCATATAATGCAGTCGGTACCACAACACCCTCATACAGCCTTCTCTTTACATCCATTTTAAGTGAACAACATCTAAACACTTTTTTCACTCCTCCCAGCACCTTCCTGCTTCATTCATTCTAAACTTCACTTCTGCATCTATTCTTCCATCCACAGCAACATGTGACCCTAGATATTTAAAACACTACCTCCTCAAGCAACTCGCCATTCAAAACTATATTCATCCCCCTACCATCTACCGACCTTGTACACTTCATCACTTTACTCTTATTCTCATTTACTTTCAGTTTCCTCCTTTCACACACCCTTCCAAACTCCTCTACCAACTGTCTCAATCTCTCCTCTGGATCAGCCACCAGTGCAGTATCATCTGCAAACAGCAGCTGCTTCAGATTCCACTCTCCACCATCAACATTCACCAGACTCAGACCTCCACCTAAAACTCTTGCATTCACCTCCCTTACAACACCATCCATGTAAATATTAAACAACCAAGGCGACATCACACATCCCTGTCGCAGCCCCACTCGCACGGGAAACCAATCACTCACAGCATTTCCCACTCTTACACACGCTTTACTATTTACATAAAAACTTTTCACCCCTTTTAGTAATCTACCATCAAGTCCATACAATCTTAAAACAGTCCACAAAGCCTCCCTATCAATTCTATCATACGCTTTCTCTAAATCCATAAATGCCCAAAACACATCCTTGCCTTTCGCTAAATACTTTTCACACACTTATCTCACAGCAAACACCTGATCCACGCATCCCCGCCCTCTCCTAAAGCCACACTGCTCATCACCAATCACTCCCTCTATACCCTCTCTAACTCTCATTATTAACACTCAACCATACACCTTACCTACAACACTCAACAGACTTATACCCTTAAAGCTAGTACATTCATGCTTATCACCCTTGCCTTTATACAACGGGACCACACAAGCACTTGCCCAGTCAATTGGCACCATACCTTTCACAAAGCACACATTCAACGGTTTTACTAACCAGTCAACAATAGTCACTTCACCACCCTTCAGGCATTCCACAGCACACCTATCCACACCTGCAGCTTTCCCTGTTTTCATCTCCTTTACTGCCTTCTCCACTTCCTCCTTCGTGATCAAAGAATCATTCAACTCTCCTAGCACATTTATTCCTTGCACCCTTCCATCCGCCACAATCTCAGCCACCCTTTCCTCCTCTACACTTAACAATCTTTCAAAATACTCTGCCCATCTCTTCCTTACTGCATCCATCTCAGTTAACATCCTTCCATCCTCTGCTTTTACTCGTTCTTCCTTCCCAGACTCTCTCTTTCGCACCCTTTTCACCTCCTTCCAAAACATTTTCTTATTCTGTTGAAAATTCTCTGTCAGCCGCCTACCCTACCTCTCATCTGCTGCCACTTTAGCATCACGCACAGCCCTTCTCGCCCCATTCCTCTTTTCCTTATACCTTTCATATGACATCTCATCCTTCCTCTGCAGCCACACTTCATATGCACGTCTCTTCTCAGCCACAGCCATATTTACTTCCTCGCACCACCATTCACTTCCTTTTCTTACACCACCACCCACACGTCTCACACCACACACCTCTTCTGCATGCCCCACCACAACACTCTTAAACAACTGTCATTCCTCCTCCACACTGCCATTTTCCCGATCTTTCACTGCGTTCCACTGATCTTTCAATTTCTCCTGATACTCTATCTTTTTCTCTCTTTCATCCAACTCACTTTCAAAACCTCCCTGCCACACCTAACCCTCCTAGCTCGCACCCATCTCTTACCTACTCTTAACTTTCCCTCCACCAGGTAGTGGTCAGACATACCTCCACCCTCCCTTCTCAGAACTCTCACATCCAACAATCTTCCTGTTACATTCCTAGACACAACCACATAGTCCATCAAAGCTCTATCAACAACCCTTCCACCCTCCTGTCTCACACATGTATACTTATAAATATCTTTCTTCTCGAACAGCGTATTTCCAATCACCATCTCTTGCTCAACACACATCGCTATCATTCGTTCCCCATTTTCATTTCTTCCAGGCACACCATGCATACCAACTACACCTTCAACTGCTACATTTCCCACTCTAGCATTCAGATCTCCCATCATTACCATATTCACATTCGCTCCAAAACTCTGCAGACACTCATCAACATCATTCCAGAAAGACTCCCTCTCTTGTTCATCCCTTTCACTACCAGGCCCATATGCACTCACAAACACCAACAACGCACGTTCAAATTTCGCTTTCACCCACATCAGTCTCGATGACACCTCCTTCCATTCAATCACACACTGCTGTACTTCCGGATTCACTAACAAGGCCACACCTTCTCTTGCCCTTCCTCTATCAACACCTGAACACCATATTAAAACACCTCTATCAACACCAGAACACCATTTAAGAAAAAAAAAAAAAGTCAATTCTCAAATAGCCATTATTGGTAAGCTGGTGTTATGGTGACGAAAGTATCCTTGGGACCCCCTGGACCAGTGCTCTGCAACCGTTTTTACGTCACAGCACTTATACGGTATTCAGTTTCCTGGACTCTTATGACACACTTTTGTCACGATAAGTGTCAGAATTGCATAATGTTATTCTTACTTTTATTAACAAATGATGTAAGGAAACCACAAATGTTACCATGTATTTAATGTAGCGTATTGAACATTTTAGTGTTCAAGGAATTTACAGAACTATGAAATAAAATTCTTCATCCAGTGGCTTCAAATTTTATCTCCTTTTGTTCTTTATACTGTAAGTGTGACGAAAGGCTAATTAGCACAAATATGCTGTTGCAAATAACCACAGCTCGTCAAGAGCACACTCGGAGGTTGTTGGATAAACAAATTTCAGCTCATCCCAAAATGTCTCAGGGTATTTACCGAAATATGTTTGATGTTATGATTATTCTTGATATCCACAAGTTCCTTTCGTGCCTTCAAGGAGAGAAAACATATTTATACTTCAGTAGCTGAAGTGATAGGATCACAAACCCTGTTACACTGTTCTGTATAACACAGGAGTTCCCTACTACGATATTCCTTCCAAGTGAACATGTCAGGGTAAACTCTTGTAATAATATCACTAAAGCACATCAGTAGCCAATGCTCGTATTTGTGCAGGAGTCTCAGGGGCCATGGTGCATCGAATTAAATGGTTCAAATATGCTCTCCAAAACTTTTTACTCATGTCCGAATGAGACTTCCTAGCAGCGGTTCCGCAAGTGGCCTTCTCGTAATACAGCAATATATGAATATGAATAGCGACCTTCAATACATTATATATTTCCAGTATTAATTTATATCTCTTATAGGAAAGCTTAGTCATTGCACTTGATATCTCAAAGGCTTTCGATCGAGTCTGTCATAAATCTTTAATAACCAACTGCCCTCTTACGGTTTCTATCCTTCTAACTGTGCCTTCATCTCTAACTTCCTTTCTGGTCGTTTTACTGCTGCTGTAGACAGCCATCGTTCTTCTTGAACTATCAGTAGTGGTGCTTCTCAGGGTTCTGTCGTATCACCAACTCCCTTCCTTCAGTCTATCAATGATGTTCTAAGCTGGATAATCCTATCCATTCTTACGCTGATTACACCACCCTTCACCTTTCCATTAGGCTAGCTTCTCTCAACGTCTATCTCGGCAGTTACATCAACAAACAAGGGATGAGGCTATGGCGCACTTAATGACTGTCTTCACTCATATCTCTGTTTGGAGCAAAAGTAATCTTGTTTTTAATGCAACTACAACTCAATTCTTACATCTTTCGACCCGTCAAAATCTTCCACAGGAGAATCCTTTAATTTTTAACAATATCTAGCTTAATCCTGCCTCATCCTTGAACATTCTTGGGGTTTTATTCTCTCGCAATTTATCTTGGAAAGATAATTATTACCTCTCCTGTAAAATCAGCTTCCGAGAGATTGGATGTGCTAAGCCGACTCCATGCCATCTTTACCCTCGGACAGTTGTTGATTTTATGAAGGAGTTTCATTCGCCCCTGTGTAGAGTACGACTCTCATGTATGGGCAGGCTCCCTACATACAGCTATTTTTAACAAAGTCAAAGGTTTTTCATCTAATTAACTTTCCTCCTCCTCTTACTGGCTCCCTCAATTTGTCTCACTACCACACTGTTACATCTTTATCTCTTTTCTGTCGCTACATCAATGGTCACTGCTCCTTTTAACTGTCCACTTGCATCCCTCCACCACTACGGCGGGTGCGAAGCACCCGTCTAACAATAAACTCTCATCCCTTTCGTGTCCAGTTCTCTAATGCAAGAATTGACCGTTACTCTCAGTCCTTCATGTGTGCACCAGGTCAGGTCTGGAACTGTCTTTCTTTGTCTGTATTTCCTACTGCCTATTGCTGCCAGTCTTTTAAACGCAATATGTCCAAAGAAATCGAAATGAAATGATCTTTAATTTGGCTCTTTGTTATTTCGTTTTAAGTTTTTCCTAGAGGAAACAATCTTACGGGCTTTGGCCTTTGATTCCTTCTTTCTTGAAAAAAAAAAAAAAAAAAAAGATCTTGTACATAACATTTATTTCTCGTAATTGTTGTTGAGAGGGAGAATAATGTGCCACGACATACCAAAAAGCTTTTGCCGGCACATTGGTTACGGAGCACTGCTCTCGACAGCCGAACACTAACAATCCGCATACACCATAATATCAACACCATTCCAGAACACAGTATTTTGAAAAGTGCCCCCGTAATTCTAAAACAGCCAATATACAGTAGACAGTTTGGTGATACGGTGAGGCTAGAGTCTTCTACTGACGGTCAACACAACCAAACAACCACGTACATCTACTGAACCGAATAAACGGATTAACTTGTGATGGATTGCCCTTTTGAGGAAGAGTATTAAGGAATAGCTTACTGAGCTCATGGGCTTTGTTTTCACCTTCCGCTTACGATTATATTTTAATGCAGATTTTTCGAGCTGAGTGGGTAGATGTAGTGCTGAGAAACCCCACCTGTAAGAGAGTTCTTTCATAAACTGAATAAAATCGTTCTGTTCAGCAAGAATAATCTAAAATGAACTCCACATTAACTGAAGCTGTAAAGAAAAAAAATCCTATTGTTGCAGCTGATGAAGGACTATTTTATTCCACTTAGAGAAATCCAACGGCAGTAAAGGTTACAGGAAAATCTATATCACTTTTCCTTTTGCTTGATCCATACATGGCATGGTGCATTTTGTAGCACCGGCTCCATAGCCATATATTTTCCATTTCACTTCACAACATTTGGTTCTATCGTATATATTTATATCTTTGTACTATCGATATTTTTTGCAGTAATATCATGGAAGAGGATAATGAAGTGTCATGTCGAGGATTAACTGCCAAAGAAGCGGTGCATCAAAATATCCCGAATATTTATTCACTGATGATTTATTTCGCACATCACCCCGCAACTTTGTCCTGTGTGCCATTATTATCATTTTAACAATAACGAAGGTTGCAGCCATCACGTACAGAGAATGCTGAAGTCTGATGGGCAAAATATCGCTTAGGAAGTTTGTTGCGAAATATCCCAAACCACTTAAAATGCGGGCTGTTTTCTCGTATTATCGCCTAAATACCACAAAGATACTCAAAATACCTGGAATACAACTCTCAGAGAATTTAAATATTTGTCTTCGTGCCCCACCAAGACGCGATACAAATTCTCCACAAAGCGGAATAAATAAGTTTGGATGTAGGAAGAAATATAAATATAATATGTCATCAGAATCTCTCTCTCTCTCTCTCTCTCTCTCTCTCTCTCTCTCTCCCTCTCTCTCTCTGAGATTGGCTGTGTTTATATTCATACCCTACTACCGCTGTCAACAATAATGAGTACATGTGTAGGTGCAATTCCCCTCCCTCCCCCTCTAAAAGAAAATAAAAGTAGGCTCTTATTCATTCTCCTCTTCTCCTTCTCTCATTTCCTTCCTCTCTCCCTCTGCCTTTTTCATCTTTCATTTTCTGTTCTTCTCTCTCGTCCTTCTCTCTCCCTCACTTTCTCCTTTCCCTTCTTTACGACCGCGATTCGTGAAGTGAAAGCGTATGTTAAGTTTTCAGCGGTGTGTGTGTAATTCACCGGGTCGGTCAGGATCACTTGATGGTCATGATCGTCAGCATTTTACCCTCCCGGAAGGGAGCTGAGAGCTCATATAGTCCGATCTAAGGGCAAGGCTGTGACCTTCACACACTCACACACCCGTCCCCTTGCTCAAGGGGGACAGTAACCATCCACTTCGACAGTGAAACTTTTCTCAACCTGAGCGAGGCGCGAACTCCCCTCTACCAGATGGCAAGCGAGAGCGTTACCACTGCACCAACGAGCGGTGTCTGCACCAGCGAGCGGTGTGTGTGTGTGTGTGTGTGTGTGTGTGTAGTAAGAAAATAACTTAAATACTTTTTATCCGATTTTAGCCAAACTTGGTGAAAGAGTTGAATGAGAGGTACTGAGAATCTCTCTCTCTCTCTCTCTCTTTCTCTCTCTCTCTCTCTCTCTCTCTCTCTCTCTCTCTCTCTCTCTATATATATATATATATATATATATAATATATATATATAATATATATAAATAAAATATATATATCTATCTATATATATATATCTTTTCTTTTTTTGTGTGAAACCGACTCTGGGCATAGGCTTCACAGCCTGCTTTCAAGGCCCAGTAGTTCTCCTACGTACCGTACACCTCTACATGTCACCACTTCGGAGCTAACACCCATTGTCCTTACTGAATACAAGCCAGGGCAGACTGGTGTATTGGTATTAGCGGGGGTATTTTTATGACATGTCGGAGGGTCTCCTGGTAGATCAGTAAAGTCTGATATTTATGAAATTCAAATCCTTAAACTGTTCCATCCCCCAGTGGGATTCGAACCCGGGTCTGTTAGGATTGCAGGCCAACTCTCTACCGCTATATATATATATATATATATATATATATATATATATATATATATATATATATATATATATATATATATACTGTATATATATATATATATATATATATATATATATATATATATATATATATATATATATATATATATATATATATATAGAACATTGAGTCTACACAGAACATTGAGTCAATAGTATAGATCACAAGGCTAGGTCAAAGTTTTACCTGACAAAATCAGCTTAAACAGTTTTTATTCAGTTTAGACGAAACATGCAGGAAAGGTTAACATTAAGGGGCGAAAATAAAGTGAATCGATTTTGAGAGGAATCAAAGGTCAAAATCACAGGGCACAATAAAAGTTTTACCAGTGTGTGCGATTGTTAATTTAAAAAATCATGCTGCAATCCGATTTCATCCAAACTTGGTGAAAGCGTAGAAGGGCAGGCAAAGAGTAACCTTTTTTTTTTTTTTTTTTTTTTTTTAGAACCTTGGGTCAAAGGTTGGTGCCATAAGACAAGGCCATCTTAAACCGTTTATGCAGTTAAAACCAGACTATGTAGAAGAGTTGAGAGTAAATCAAGAATACAAGGATTTTAATGTGAGAACAATGATCCAAATGTCAAAGTCACAGGGAAAGGTCGACAGCCAAGGGTACAAAGCAAAGTCAACTAGAAAAATGTTGATCTGATTTGAACCAAACTTTGTGGATGTGTTAAGGGTCAGGGAAAAACAAAGGGAATCACTTTTTGATAACAAAGACAAGGTCAAAATTTGACTTGTGTCTATATTTGAACAAAGTACCTAAAAGTTTTGATCTGGTGTGGCTCAGACTTGGTGGTTGAGTCGAAATCACCCAAAAGGCTGACCTAATGTTTTTTAAAACAGTAGGTCTAAGGTAAAGGTTTCATGGAAGAGTCAACTTGAACAGCTTTTATACGATTTAGAATAAAATTTATGGAAGGAGTTGGTTTTAAACATGGATAATGAGATTCAGTTTTGAGAACAATCAGTCATTGGTCAAGGCCACAGTGAGAGGGCAAACATCAAGGTCATTGGCCAGTCATTTCAAACAGTTTTGATGTGATCTGAGCCACAGTTGATTTTGAGGGGAATTTGTCAAATGTCGAAGTCAAAAGGCAGAGCCAAGTATTCGGCCTTTACACAAGCTTGTAGGCGTGGGTGTTACACTCTGAGTGCTCCTTCTTGTTAATGCATTGAGATGAAAAGGAAATAGGCAAGAAATAATGTGCTCAACAGCACATTAATTTCATGTACGGGAAAAATTGAAAGAAAATAAAAAAATAAATCACCTCAAAATTATGAAGTCAAACTTTCTAAGGAAACAGATTTCACTGGTTATAACAAGAAATTCGAAAGGAAAAAGGAAAAAAAAAAAAAAACAGACGGCATTTATACTCTGTCTTCCAATTTCTACACCACAATATCCAACTTCCCCACATACGAATAATTACAGATAGATTTAAAGCCACTGCCGTAAAGTGTCACCAAAAGTATGGTAAAATAAAACAGAAGAGTACAAAAAATGCAAAGGAAGGCAAACAGCAACAGAACCGTTGGCCCATTCATAGCTATTTGTTATAGGGCAGATTATAACTAACAAAACAATTCTATGAGCTAAAGGCAAGGATAGAAAAGCAGAAAGATTTCTCCCCACCCACCAAATCCCACAGCCAAAGCCGGCAGGAACTAGTAAGTAGGACCACCATGCAGTATGGAAAAACAGTCGCAGAAATTGCTTAGGAATGAGGGAAACTAAATCATATTCAGCACAATCTACCTAAATGGGAAATTAACATTGTCAACAATGTGTATCTATGTTGCTTTGCAGTTGTGTCCTTCAAGCTCTGAACTGATGAATAGTGTATATATATATATCATCATCATCATCAGCCGTTTGAGTATCCACTGCAGGACCGGCCTATCCCGACCGAAGTCGGGATGATACAGCCAATGTATCTCTACCATGTGGTTTAGGCTGTCTAGTAGAGATTGAATGTAGGGTGAGAAGTGCTTGTAAGTGTAACTGTAGTGTTGGAGTGGCTTTGGATGTGTGTGTAGGCTGTGAACCAAGTGTAATCGGCCCGCGCAAGCCGACTAGGTGCAAGCATACTTTACAGTAAGTGACACTGGTTCAACCACAGCACCCCTTGTGTCCGCCAATGCAGTAGGTGGCCGGGTGAACACTCCCAAAGTTTATTACCCTGGCGGGGGGCGAACCCTGGTACACCCGTGTACGAAACGCACACTCTACCACTGTACAACAGAGGATATATATATATATATATATATATATATATATATATATATATATATATATATATATATATATATATATATATATAGTTACGAAACAGAGAGATAATGAACACTTCAAGTGAGAATACTAAAATCACTACTGTCCCACAAAGTTCCAGGTTCAAAACGAAAGACTTAGGTAAAATTACAAGTTAAAGTTTAATGCTCAAACTAACAACTAAACATTCAGGACTCATAAGGATAATGTAATGGCAAAACAGGTTACATATATGGTTAACTGCAATAGCCTCTATTAACGCGAATTTAGCAAGAACAAATTTATCTAAGTCAGCCCTGATAAATGAGAGAACCGAATAATGCTCAGTTAAAGTAAGATATAATATTATCACAGATACAAAACATTTTTCACACACACCGCAACTCAGCCAGGAGACAGGGCGTGTGTGCTGGGCATTCCCCAGGCCCTGTCTTCCCCCTTACCTTTACTCAAGACAACCACCAGCAACCGGGCTACAGCAAGGCCCGGTCTCCTCGAATTGAGGAGAGAATCATCAACAACAACAACAACAAAACATTACACACACACCACAAAGCCAATCAGGAGACAGGACGTGTGTGCTGGGCAATCCCCAGGTCCTGTACTCCCCACTTACTGCTGTTTAATCAGCCTAGACGCCACTGACCGGGCTAAGGTATGGCCCGGCCTGCACTATATGTGCAGGGAATCTTTCAACAACAACAACAACAAAACATTACTAATACTGGTTGACATTAAAAACTCTACATGAATCACAAAAACCTTACCAGGCCTACGAATTAACGCCTTAGGCCATACAGTACAAGAAAAATGGTAACAACACTTATACTCAAATTATACAGCAGCTAGATGGCTGGAGACTTCCTGAGCACTCACAATAATAATACACTATACAGGGGAGGACAGAGATGTGAACAAAATGAGGAGTAGATCTAAGTGGCAATTAATGCAGAGACTGAGCTCATTATATAGGGGCCGGCAGAGCTTGGTTCAACTTGTAAGAAGGACGCGCAAATGATGCCATAGGGGACAAAGAGTTGACAATCCTGCTTTGAACAACAGAAAGAACGACTTACTCTACTATAAGGGGGAGAAGGAGGGAGTGAGGTAGAACACGCAAGCCTGGTCACTATGGAAGCCACGTGGCGAATCGTGATCAAACATGCAGCATACTGCACATTAGAATTATACAAAGAATGATGAAATCATAGGCTATGTAACAATATATATATATATATATATATATATATATATATATATATATATATATATATATACCGGTATATATACACACATATAGATAGACAGATAGATAGATAGATATAGATATATAGATAGATAGATAGATAGATAGATATATGGAGCCTCTGTGGTACAGTGGTAGAGTGTGCTTTTTCGTACATGGGAGAACGAGGGTTCGCGCCCCGCCAGAGTAATAAACTTTGGGATCGTTTTTCCGGCCAGGTACTGCTTTGGCAGACATAAGGAGCGCTGTGGTTGAACCAGTGTTCCGTACTAAAAAGTATGCTTGCACCCAGTTGGCTTGGGTGGGCTGATTACTCTTGGTTCACAGACTACACACATGTCCAAAGTCACTCCAACACTTCAGTCACACTTACAAACACTTCTAACTCTACATACAATCTCTACCAGACAGCCTAAGCCACTTGGTAGAGATACATAGGCTGTAACGTCCCCACTTCGGTCGGGATAGGCCGGTCCTTCAGTGGACACTCAAGCAGCTAATGATTTTATATATATATATATATATATATATATATATATATATATATATATATATATATATATATATATATATATATATCATCAGCCGTTTGAGTGGTGGCGACCATCATCCACTCACTAGATGTAGTGCTGCCTACTTCTTCCCTAGCCTTTATCATTCTTTTTTTGTGCCTGCCCTCCTCTCTTCCTATTTCTCAACATCATTCACTCACTTCATGTAATGCTACCTACTTCTTCCTTAGCCTTTATCATTCTTTTTCTGTGCCTGCCCTCCTCTCTTCCTATTTCTCCCATCTTTCTTATCACTTCTTACTGCTTTTCTTTCCTTTACAGGTGGCTTTACATTGAGTGACAAGCCAAATAGTTTCCTGTAAGCCAAGAACCATTTACAACGATGGGTGGTAACCATATAACCAAACCATACGTGTTCCCTACGTGTCAACAAGTGGGTTGGTGGAGGGTAGTAGTAGTAGTAGTTGTTCCCTAGGCAGTCTGGCCGAACAGCCCCGAGTCCCTTAGGAAGGCCATGGCCGAGACCGGGCTTTCCCACAGAGCTCTCAAAGAGTGTATGTTGTGTTGTTGGCGTAGGTGATTGTGTGCAATGCAGTCTTCCATAATGTGCTTAATAGTATGGGGTGCTGTGTTGCCTCCTGGACAGGCATCAGCGACAGAGTCATCTAGCCTCTTCTGGTAGCTTAAGAGGGCTGGATGGTGCCCACATCTCAGCCTGGCCAGGTGGACCTTGTCCTCACGAGGAAGATAGGCTTCAGAAGGGTGGATGTCAGGAGGCAGTGCATGCAGCTGTGTGTTGTCTTTAAGTGACTGAATGGATCGGCGAGTGATCTGACTGTGGATATGCTTCTGGAAGCTGGTCTGAGGTGGGCAAGGGGGGAGAGATGACAGTATTTGTGTATGGTATCGTGTGCTGAGTGTTGTTTTGATGTTCCTTGGTGTGGGTGGATGTGCTGCCATGTACTGTAGTGGATGTTGTGGGTTTGTGGAGGCTGCAGCAAGAAACTGGGTGCCTCTCATGTCTAAGTGATCCTTGACTTTGAGGACTTTGGTTTCTTGATGTAGGTGGTCTGTGGGTGTAGTAGCTGTGCAGACTGATTATTTTTAGGGCCTTGTTCTGTAAGATCTGTAGAGTGTTGTAATGTGTTTTGGTGAGGTTAGAAGCCCAGGCAGGGCTTGCATAATTCGTCACTGAACGTATGTATTGTTTGTATACTGTGGTGGTGGTTTCTTTGATTTGTCCGAATGTTTTATGGGTAAGTGACCTCAAAGCTTTGAGTCTTGGTGTTATTTTATTTTTAATGTTTGTGATGTGTTGTTTAAATGACATTGATGTGTTGTATGTTACACCAACGATTTTGTGTGTGTGTGTGTGTGTGTGTGTGTGTGTGTGTGTGCGTGTGTGTGTGTGGTAGGGGAGTGTTGTTTATGGTGAGGTGTGGGATGTGACTGTGTTCTGCTGTCCGGTTTGTGTGAAGAGTCACTGTAGATTTGGCTGGGGCTATTTTGAGCCTGTTTGTGGTGAACCATTCGTGTAGTGTGTTGAGGTAAGGTTGAATGATGTGTGCAGCTGTGTTTGCGTTTTGGTGTGTACAAGTGTTATATCATCTGCATAGGAAGCTATGTGTATCTGTGGTGTGTGGGGTGTGGGTACGTCGTGCATGTATAGGTTAAAAAGTGTAGAGGACAAAACAGATCCTTGGGGGACGCCGTTTGTGAAGTTTCTGATGTTGGAACACTGACTGGCAAATGTTACGTGTGCACATCTGCCTGCTAAGTAGTTTGCCAGCCATCTTTTTTGTGTTATTGTGCATGTTTGTGTTATTTTATTTGTCAGGTTGTGGCGAGGGATAGCATCAAAAGCTTTGCTAATGACTAGTGTGATCAGGAGTGTTCTGTGTGGTGGCCTAGCTGAATTCAACCCATCGAAAACTCTCTGTGTAAGGTCTGTAAGAAGGGTGTTTGTGGAGTGTAGTGGCCTAAAGCCATGTTGTGACTGGGCTAGGGGAATGTGAGGTGTGACTAGATGTAGTACCAGTCGTTCAGTGACTTTAGAGGGAGTGGAGAGGAGTGTGATGAGGCGATGTGAGGAGGGTAACGTGGGGTCTTTGTTGGGTTTAGGGATAGTGATGATACTGCCATGCTTCCAGATGTTGGGTATTATGTTGTGTGAGTAGCTGTAGTTTGATAAGTTGGTGAGTGTTTGTATGTCTTGTGGTCCTAGCTGTTTAAGGTAAATGTTGCTTATGTTGTCTGGTCCACAGGCAGATGAGTGCTTGAGGTTGTTAATGATGTGCTTCGTCTGGTTGTAAGTGAAAGGTGCGTAGTCTGGGTCTGTGGGGAACTGTCTCTTACGTCGGATGATGCATCGGTCTTCGGGATGGCGGTTTAGATGGCTGACTTGTGAAAAGTGATTGATGAGAGTGTTTGCTTGTTGTTTGTTTAAGGGTATTGTGTCTGTTGTTGTGATGGCAGCGTGTAATTGTGTGGTGTTGCTGTTGGAAAGTGTGATGCTGTTTAGTGTTTTGTAGAGTTTGCTGATGTTTGTTTTGTGGTCAAGTGTTTGGAGGTAATTTTTCCAGTTTAGTGTTTGCTGTTCTGATATTTTATTGTTTATCTGAGTGTTGGGTTCTTGTATTTGTTGTACGGTGTCTTGTGTATGGGGTGTTGGGGAGTGTCGCAGTGTGTCCCGTTGTCTGATGAGGCCTTGAATTTCTGGTGTGAAGTTGGGGTTGTGTCTCTTTCTGTTGCCTCTAGGGATGTGTATTTTGTCTGCGTATTGTATAATTGTATTGAAAGTGTGTACAGCGGTGTTGATGTTTGTGATGGGTGTACTGTTTAGTGTTTCGAAATGTTGTTCTGTTTCAGTTACAAAAGCCTCCCAGTTGGCTCTCTTATAATTAGTGTATGTGTGTCTGTGGCCAGCTGGGGTGATTCTGGTTTTGGTAGTGATGATGATCGGGAGGTGATCGGAACCTAGGGTTTTGACCACTCTCCATGATGTAGTGGGGGCGAGGTTTGGGGAGCAGAAGGTGATGTCTGGAGATGATGGGAGGAAGACGGCTTGGTGTGGGATATGGGTATGTTGGTCTAGATTGTTCAGTATGAAAAGATGATCCGTCTGGGACTGTAGTACCAGCCACCGCTCCAGGTCCTGGTGGAGGGTTAATGCCCCTCCCCGTAAAACAAATAACTCAAAGTCAAACGGCCACCCCTTACGGGATTATGGCGTCTGGCAGTAGTATATATACATATATATATATATATATATATATATATATATATATATATATATATATATATATATATATATATATATATATATATACAGAAACGTGATACCCTATAGAAACGTGTTATTAGGAGAGTGAACATATTTATCTGGGGGTTAGAAGACTGATACCTATCCAAGCGATTTTTAAAGGTTAGTACTTTATCACAGTTTACTACACTTGAGGGCAAATTGTTCTATATGTTTACAAGTCTGCTGAAGAAGAAATGCCAAGCTTCATGGGAATGGATATGTTTGCCAATAATTTTATCACTAATATCTGTAGAAAATTCGACCACTCTACTGTGAACAGTTTTTCGACGGCCATATTACCGCGTCCCTTAAATATTTTGAACACAGTGCTTGAATTAACCCACCTCGTATGGTGTTCTTAGGTAAGGTAAAGAGACTTGGGACTTCAAAGCTCTCCTCGTATGAATAATTTCTCAGTCCTGGTATCCTTTTTGTCACCCTTCACTGTACTTTCAAGTTTCTCCATATTTTCGTAATATCCTGATTGTGCACGTACTAGTGAATTTCACAAGCTGAGGTGATACTTTCCGATTATTATTCGAATACTCTACCAATAAATCCGATTACTTTGTTGGTTTTCCTAACATACTCCCTACACTGCTTAGTTTGGAGTCATTTGTTACTATAATTCTTAAGCATTTTTCATGGTTGGCATTGTCTGGTTGAATACCTGTATCGTTCATCGTGTAATTGGCTTTTTTGTTTCTGTTACCAGTGTTTACATTGTACATCTATTAATATTTAAATCCGTCTGCTACATTTGGGTCCAATAAAAAAAATCGATCAAGGCCACTAAGAATTGCTGCCACCGCTACCAATTTAAGTCACCTGCAAATGTAGATATCTTACACAATAAACCATCGTCATTATCATTCATATATATTAAATATGCATAAAAGGAAGAGTAAAGGACAATAAGAGAGGAAGATGATGGAAGAAACAGAAGAATGGAGAATGAATAAAGTACAGCATAAGAGAGAGGAAAGAGGAAACGAGGCAGGGGAACAAGGAGACTAGGGAGGGGGGGATGAAATAAGGAATGAAAAGCAAAATTTTATTTTGGAAGAAATGATAATAATGAAAAATAAAGGGGATGGAAGGAAGAATAATAAGGGAAATGGAAGAGAAGTGAAGAGTAGGAATAGACAAATTTTGGGTAATTAACCCTTTAACCGCGAGTATTGTTTTGGTCTGACTGTCCTCTCCCGCGGGGGTTTCAGCCAAATGTAAACAAACCTTTAAACCTTAATAACTCTGCACAGAATAAAGCTAGAGAAAAAAATAAGGTACCATTAGAAAGTACTAACCTTCAGCTTTCCATTGATGTAGGTTTCATGACTTTGTTGACTTTCACAGGACGGGGAGAGCCGTTAGAAGTGAGGGGTGTGAAATAACTATTTTACGCCCCACACACCAGTACCAAATGCCAACCACTCTCTCATAATAGTAATATAAACATATATGAACACTGTACATACGATAAACACCCACTCTGTGTTCACTGAGGTAGGTAAAAGGCACTTCCCTGCGGGTGCGCCCGCTCTTCACTGCGGCTGCGCCTCACTTCACTGCGGCGGCACCCGCTCACTGACGTTTCATGCGATCTTTTCATTCTTTCTAACTTCTAATATTATTTTACATATAATCTGGGCAATATACATTATATTTACACTGCACTTATTACTATATTGCGTCCCTGGCGCATCACAGAATTACACAAGTGCCGGAGAATTACACAAGTGCCTCAGATTCTCTTATTACAATATCACTTATTATACTGGCCAATATTTACATTTTTTTTCTAGGCAAAATATCCCTTATTACTACATTATCCATTATACAATTATTGGCAAAACACGTCACTGTCGCATCACTATATATCACTGTCACTTTCAGTATTTACTCAGACAGTGGTACTCGGCAAAGCACGGAGTTACACATAGAGCGACTTGGCATTCCAGGCACTGGTGTGTGCTCATTTTTCTCGTCCTAGGCCTCCGTGTGGTGTTAGAACATACTCTGCAGGAGCCCTGTGACAACCTGCCGCCTGCTGTAAGAGGCAATTTCACAAGCTGGTGCCGGCTCATGTAATTGCGGCACTCAAGACGGTCAGGTTGTGTGTCAGAGTGTCGCCTCGGGATCAATGCCGTCACCTGACCAAATCGTGCAAGTAGCTGCTGCACGACAGTCTTGGAAAACTGTCTCAGTGATGGTTGCCTTATGCCCCCGACTTGTGTCTTGTAGAGAATGAAGGCGTTGAGCATGCACATATCGAGCATGTGCAGGCAAGCCTTCCTGTACCATCAGGTGTTTCTCCTGAGACAGTCGATTTCGCCAATCATCATATCAGACTTATCAACAAGTCTCATATTGACATTGTAATCAATGACGGCATCAGGCTTCATGATTGGCTCTCCCGTCCTGTAGCTGACCTACCCAGTTCTCTGCAATTCCCCCTTGTGGATGGTGCTGATCATATTCACGACCTTCTTGTCATGCCACCTGATCGCAAGAAGCTTGTCTGACTTCTTCAGGTGAACAACTCCTCTGGATGATGATGATGCTTCGGGGAAACTTGGCCACTCTTTCCTATAGCTCCGTACAGTGCCAACAGTGCCAATGCCGTGTTCAGCAAGGTATTTGGAGAGTTTCGGTGCTGTGTAGTAATTGTCTGTGTACAGCACATGATTACCACCAAAATACCTCTCCATCAGCACTTTTACAACGGAGCCAGAGAAGCCAAGGGGGTCTTTCCTGTTCACATCCATTGTGCTAGCAGAGTAGATGACAAAATCCAGGATATACCCCGTCTCACAGTCACACAGCACAAAGAACTTTATCCCAAAGCGGTGGCGTTTGCTGGGGATGTACTGCATGAATTTGAGACGTCCTCTGAACAATACCAGGGATTCGTCTATGACGACTTTCTGCATAGGCCGGAAAAATCGCATAAATCGATCCCTAATCCTGTTGAGAAAATCCCTCACTTTCCACAAAGGGTCAGTTTGGGACGGGTTTGCATTGTCAGCGAAGTGCAAGTATCCAAGCAGCTGTCGGAACCGATCCCGTGACATATACTTCCCGAATATTGGGATAGTAGTAATGTCATCCACGAGCCAGTACTCCTCCAACTCATGTCTCTTTATATGGGGCATAAGAAACATTAGGGCAAAAAAAACATACAGCTCTCTGATTCCGACAGGCAACCACGACACTTGCTTTGGTGAGCCAATAGGTCCCAGCCCTTCTGCTGCACACTGAGCTGCATACCTATTGGTCTCATCGCTGACATGCTGCACGATTTCATCATCCATGAAGGCCAGGAAGTAGTCAACAAAGTCATCTCCTGCGTTGCATGGGAAGGCAGGTTGTATTCCAGCATTTGTCATATCAAACGGTGGATTGTGTGGCTGAAAATCTGCACCGTCAGACCAAACAAATGCATCCACTTGCCCTGTGCGTGGTTCAGTGGCAGGGGCAGGTTGCATTGCACTTGTTTCCCCGTGAGAAGGAGCTGAGGAGGAGGCAATGGGTGAGGCAATGGGTGAGGCAGGAGGTGAGGCAGGAGGCGAGCGGGAGGGGGGTGAGGCAGGAGGCAACGGGGAGGGGGGTGAGTGGGGGGGCGGTGAGTGGGGGGGTGGCGAGGGTGAGGGAGCTGAGCGGGGGGGGGGGGCAGGCGGGGGGGTTTCTGACCTGCGTGGTGAAACTTGACCCTTTCTACCCCGCTTATCACCTCGCTTATCTCCTCGCTTATCACCCAGCTTTGCCCTCCAACTGCCACGCATCCCCTTTGTTCTAGGCCTGCCTGCCCTGCCTGCACAGCCTGCCTTCCCTCGCTTTGCAGGCTTTGGTAATTCATACTCCTCAGATGATGTAGACTGAGGAGAGGGCACAGCAGATGATGATGATGATGTGAGGGCAATAGGGCTAGGGGAACGGGAAATTGATGGGAAATGCTTACTAGGGCCTGGTGTGGGAGACATGAGCCTGCGCTTCACTCCCTTCCCACGTTCTATACCAGATTTGCCCATAGGAGCCTTTCCTTTCCCAGAGTAAGTTGGGGGTGGTGGGGGGGAAACAACACGATCACTTTCATCACTGTCACTATCAATGGAAAATGGTTCACCACCAATCACTGCCAAATCATCACTGCTTGCTGTGAGTGTGTCACTTTCACTGCCACAATCAAGAGTAGTACTTACAGTTTTGTCCAGCTCAGTTCTAATTTCAGGAGTGCTCAACCCCTTCTGCCTCGCCGTCGGCAGTCCCTTTACCGGTGTAGAGGTAGAGGGAACACTAGCACTAATCATTGTAGAGGAGGAAGCAAGCGACGATGAGTCGGGACGGAGCGCCATTATCACGCACAGAGCTGGACAGATACTGACTGATGCGGGTCAGGGCAGGGGTGGGGGGGGCCCCCTCGGGGTTGGAGGAGGGAGGTGTGGGATGGCTGGCGTGAAAGAACTCGACAGCTACTCTTGCGTGAGACACTTTGCGCGCCGGGAAAACGCGCAGTGTTCAAAATATTCACAATCATTCCAGAATGACACCCGCGGTTTGGTCCAGTTTTGTCAATGTCATTCTGGAATGACACCCGCGGTTAAAGGGTTAAGGAGTTAGAGAAAAAAAAAGAAAAGGAGCAAGGAAGATGCAAAAGGGAATAAGAAGACAGATAGCAGAGACATGAAGAGGTATAGACAAGGTGGATAATGTGAAAGAGAAATGAAGATCATGAAGGGAGAAGTAACCTGACCTTGATAACCGCCATACCTAACACACTCCACACTTTTCGCACACATCGCATACACGTCTCTCTCTCTCTCTCTCTCTCTCTCTCTCTCTCTCTCTCTCACTCACACACACACACACACACACACACACACACATACACACCTCGTATCCCTGCCTGCCATGCCACACTACTCAATGTCTCGCAGGTAATCCTACAATACATGCTCAAGTGGTGCAGACGGAGGAACGGTAGGAGAGGGAGAAAGAAGATGTGGAAAAGATGCAGGACGAAGAGAAAAACGAGGAGGAGGAATATAAGGAAAAATGAGGAACAGAAAGAGGAGGAGGAGGAGGAAGAATAAAAGGAACAAAAGGAGGAAGAGGAAGTGGGAGGAGAGGAAAAAAACCTGAATTAGATGGGAAAACAGAAAGAGGAGCAGATGCTGAGAAAAAAGAAGCTGAGGAGGAAGAAAAAAAAAAAAGAATAGGAAGAGCATGAAGGAGAGAAAAAGAAGGCACAAAAATAGAAGAGGAAGCACAATGAAAAGAGGAGTAACGACATCGGAGAAGGAGTAAAATGAACAGAAACCTTGAAATTATGAAAGAAAAAGAGACGATGTTAAGAAAGAGAAGGGTGGAAACGTGATGAACATGAAGAGGAGGGGGAAGAGAAGAAGTATCAGTGTAATGAAGGGGGTGAAGAAGGAAAAAAAAGTATTGGGGGTTGGAAATGGTCTTGATAAATGAGAGGGACAGAAGGAATGAAAATGCAAACAAATATAAATTGGAGGGAGATGTAACAAAGGAATGGTAGAGAAGGAAGAAGGGAAAGAAGAATGGGAGCATGAAAATAAGAGTTAACGAGGAAAGAAAGTAACAAAAGCAATGGAAGAATGAACAGTAGGAAAGGAGGAGGAACGACAACAAAGATAACGAGAGGGCCCTCCCTCCCTAAGGGGGGAATCACACCAGCAGCCAGCCGATACATATCCTGCGCTGTTCGGAATATAACCTTGACCTTGACCTACGTTCACCAATTTCGAAATCGCAGATTTTCATCCGTGCTTCTCACCTGTAAAATTTTGTGATGATATCTTGAGCGGTAGCGAAGCTATCGTGATAACAGACACACAGATCTTGACTTACTCACCTATTTCGAATTCTAGTTCGATTTTTTTCCCCCACTACACACCTATATAATTTTGTGATGAAATTTTAGGTGGTTGCGAAGTTACCGTGCTAACAGATACACATACAGACAGGCACACAGACAAACTGAAAACAATACCAGCACCGCTATCGCGGCTGTTAACAACTGAGCGAATAAGGAAAATTAGAAAGGAGTGAAATGAGGTGCTAAAGAAAGAAGTGAATGTATTGGATGATATTTTCATTTAAGGAAATCCTCCACCAGCCAAATAATATAATGCAGTACGATCACATATGTATGTGAGAGAGAGAGAGAGAGAGAGAGAGAGAGAGAGAGAGAGAGAGAGAGAGAGATCAGTCAAACAGATCACAGCCATATAAAAGCCTCTCATGAGTTGGAAGGACACTCAACACACAGACGAGTTTTGGGGTTCGATTCTTGGGCTAACCGCGAAACCTTTCAGCTGGGTTTCTTTGCCGTATCAGTTCGGAACTAGAACTGAACAGGGAGCTGCATCTGTAAATCGACGGTTGTATGTCTTAGTCTGGGGGAATGTTTCTTTGTCGCTCCTTCTTGACGTCACTTTCATGGCTGGTTTCAGTTAGTTTTCTCTTGTCCCTTTTCACCCAGTATTATAAATATGGACCTGGATGTAAACCAGCTACCTGTTACTTGTTCATGGTGAAGACTGATGATCAACAAAAATTTATTATCTGCCTTAACATGTCTTGTGCAGTAAGCAGGCATTAATCTAAGCCTTTTCTTTTTTTCTTCTTCCTTCCTTTCTTTCTTTCTTTTCCCTTCTTCCCTCCTCATGATGCTGGTATTCAGTCTCTTCCCGTGCCCGTCTGGCCTCATGAGTAATCCACCACAACAACCCGGGATCAAACGCATTACTGCAGGGTTACATGTCACGTCACGCTAGGACAGGCCACACACACACACACACACACACACACACACACACACACACACACACACAGGAAACAGAAGGAAACCAGCACGTGATTAATGGGGGAAACAAAAGGATACAGAAAAGAGGATGAAAGCAAAAGAAAAGAGACAGTGATAAAAGAATGGACGAGACAGGGGAAATGGAAAACTGCATTAGGTGCATGAATTGGCCGCATACATGAATAATCCTGCCAAAGCCGTCAGGAAGCATGAACATCGGCTGGCATACCCGTCAGGAGTTATAACCGTCAGTTGTATAATCATCAGGAGTTATAACCGTCAGTTGGCATAACCATCGGGAGTTACAACCATCAACCAACAAATACATATGTCCAACTTGCTCAAAACCTATCTCGTCGAGCCGACAGACAAAGGGGTCAGTTCAGTGCAATTCCTGCAAGAACTGGACCCATTACACCTGCACAACACTTGCATCCAGGAAACATTACACAAACACCTGGACCTGCTCCTTATGCTCCTTCCCCCCACCCACTAACCCCCCCAACCAACCCTACTCCTATATCCACCACAACTCCCCAATCTAATCAACCGATCCTTCCCACACAAACCAATCCCTCAACCCTTCCCATTCCATCCCATCCTAATCCACCCCAACCCTTACCTCCATCACAACCTTCTCCTATCCCCTCCCCTTCACCCTCACCACCACCTCCCCCCTGTGCTGCAGCAGCCAACACACATCGCACACACAGCATAAACATCCTTCAGTTAAACACAGATGACATAAACACCAAAAAACAAGAACTCACAATTCATCAAACGACAAAACATACACATTGCCATCTTACAAGAAACAGAACTACACAGAACACAAAATGCACCTACACTTCATAATTTCACCATCATTCGACAAGACCGGGCAGACGGCGGTGGCAGTGGGCTCATCATCCTGGTACACAAATCCATCAACTTTTCAGATACCAGTGCACACACAAAGTCACTTCCCCCACGTGACACCACGACAGAAATACAGTAAATTAAAATACGCTATCTATTGCCAGAATCCGTAATCCCCTACGGGGTGGCCACAAACAAATCGCCTCCACGTCGCCCTGTCCCCCGCCATTTCACTGCCCTGCTCCCAACTCACACTCCCCTCTCTCATATACCTCTCCACTCCACCCCTGCATCTCATCCTCGGCCTCCCTCTCCCTCTCCCCCCCCCTCCACCTCATTCATATATATTCTCCTCGTCAGTTTCTCACCCTCCATCCTCTCCATATGCCCAAACTACCTCAGTGTGTTCCTCCTAACGCTTTCTATCACATCCACATCCACATCACAACGCTCCTTTATATCCTCATTTGTCAGCCTGTCTCTCCATGTGACTCCACAGGCTCCTCTTGAATAACTAATTTCCACTGCACTCACTCTTTGACTTGTGTCCTTCCAACAACGTCTAAGCTTCACTTCCATACGTTAGAGTTGGTATCACAATACTGTCATGTAACTTTTTCAATTCCAAGCTCACCTCCCTGTTTCTTATCACTGCTTTCAAGGAACCAGCAACCTTTCTTCCTTGTTGTACCCTTTCAAGCACTTCACCCTCCAAACTTCCATCCTTACTCATCACATTCCCCAAGTACTTAGAAGTACTCACATTTTCCATTTCCTCACCATCCGACCTCACTGTACATTCGCTGACTTCACCTCTCTCAAAGACCATCACTTTACTCTTCCCTTCATTCACCTTTAGATTACGTTTCTTACACACTCTCCAAAACTCATCAACCAAGCCTTGCAGCTCCCTTTTGTCTTCACTCAACAACACAGTATCATCTGTAAACAACAGTACAGGGAGTTTCCAAACACTACCCTCTCTCACTAGGACCACTCCAAAATCCACTGCCCTACCTTGTATCTCTTTTATAACCCCATCCATGTACAGATTGAACAACCATGGAGACATGACACATCACTGTTTCAACCCAACCATCAAAGAGAAAAATTCACTCAGTTCACCATCCACACGCACTGCAGCCTTAGCACCATCATACATACTCTTCACATCATTCAACAACTTCCCATCTACTCCATGTATTCTTAATACTTTCCACAATCCTCGTCTATCCACCCTGTCATATGCTTTCTCCAAATCCATGAAAGCCGCATACAACTTCTTTCCCTTCTCTAGAAATTCGTCCACTAAAGATCTAAGAATGAATATCTGATCTACACAACCTCTTCCCTTTCTAAAACCTCCCTGTTCTTCTCCAACTAATTCCTCTGTTATTTCTCTAACTCTGTCAATAGGTATCCTACCATACACTTTTCCTATTACACTAAGAAGACAAATGCCCCTATGATTACCACACACTTCTTTTTCCCCTTTTCCTTTGTACAAGGGAATAATTATACCTGACTTCCAATCCTCCGGGACTCTACCTTCCTCACAGGCCAATCTGCACAACTTCCACATCCATTCTACTACTACCTCTCCCCCATGCTTCAACATTTCACCACACGCTCCATCAATTCCTTGGGCTTTCCCCAATTTGACTTTCTTCATTACTTCCACAACTTCTATCCTACTGATTTCTTCCTGTCTTCTCACCTCCCTCCTTCTCCTAGCCATTTCCCAACCATTTATACTCACATTACTTCCATTCTCTATGTTCAACAATTCCTTAAAGTGTTCTCTCCATCTGCTCACTTTTCTCCCTTCTCCACTAGTAATCTACCATTTTTATCTTTCACTCCCCTACTTACTTCACTGCCACCCTGTCTTACTCTTTTCACCTCTTTCCAGAACATTTTCTTGCAGTCCCTCCAATTTACACACAAATTCCTTCCAAATTCCTCATCCACTCTCTTCGTACTCTCTCTTTCTAATCTTTTCAACTCTCTCTTCCTTCTTACATATAACTCTCTCTTCCGCCTCTCAACTTCTTCCATGCCCCTATTTCTCATCCATTCATTACATGCTTTCTTTTTTTGTGCCACAGCCCGTCTCACCTCTTCATTGCACCATGCTGTTTCTTGCATCCCCTTCCACCTTCTCTTCATCCCACACACCACATCACATGCTGCACATATTTCTTCTGTGAATATCTTGCACACACCGTCCACGTCCCCCATCTGCTCCAATTCATATTTATCCAATCGTTCCTCCACTTCTTTCTTATATTCTGCCTTTTTCTCATCCTCTTGTAACCTTTCCACTAGATTACTCCTTCCTCCCGTCCTTCCCTTCTTCTATTTCTCCATCTTACTTGGATCTTGATTCTTGCCACCACCAAGTAGTGGTCAGTAAATCCACTCCCCCAACCTCTATAAGCTCTTGCATCCATTACACATCTTCGCATCCTTTCATCCACACACACATTATCGATCATTGCCTTCCTTTCATTCAGTTCACCACCCACCCTTCTCATCACTCGCCATGTATACCTGTGGATCATTTTGTGCCTGAAGAGGGTATTGGCTATCACAAATCCCCTAGCGGCACAAATGTCCACTAACACACTGCCATTCTCATCATCTTACCAGGCACACCCCACTCACCAACTCTTCCATCCACCTTCACATTCCCTACTTTACCATTAATATCACCAATCAAAAATACTCTTTCATTCCTTCCAAACTTTTCCATGCACACTTCCACATTTGTCCAGAACTCTTCTCTCACTCTGCTTGCACGATCTTGCGTTGGCGTATACACGCACACAATCGCCCACATTTGTATACCAACTTTCAATCTTACCCACACAATCCGTGAGCCAACTAATCCATACTCTCTTATGTTCTTCTTCCATCTTTTACTCACAACAATACACACTCCTTCTTTTGCCCTCTCATTCTCACCTACTCCTGCACATATACCCCATCCATATGCCCATTCTCTCACACTCTCTCCTCTCTATTTAGTTTCAGTTACTCCACATACATCCATCTTCGCACTGGTAACAGAATCACATATGACAATCGCCAATACATACATTCCTCGCAATCGTTCCCCACAGTACTTCACAATTACTCTACACAAATACTGTACACCACACCACTAACATACTCAACATCATCCTGGGTGGTGCTTTCAACGCCCAGGTGTCGGCCTGGCATGCCAACAACCCTGACACAGACAGAGGGATGGTACTACGATCCCAAACAGATCATCTTTTCATACTGAATAATCTCCATTAACATACCTATATCCCACACCAAGCCCTCTTCCTCCCATCACCCCCAGACCTCCCTTTTGCCCCCCAAACCTCGCCCCCACAACATCCTGGAGAGTGGTCAAAATCCTTGGATCTGATCACCTCCCAGTCATCATCACTACCAAAACCAGAATCACCCCAGCTGGTCACAGACACACATACACTAATTATAAGACAGCAAACTGGGAGGCCTTCACAATTGAAACAGAACAACACTTTCAAACATTAAACAGTACATCCATCACAAACATCAACACTGCTGTGCACGCTTTCAATACAATTATACAAAATGCAGACAAAAGACACATCCCTAGAGGCAACAGAAAGAGACACAACCCCAGTTTCACACCAGAAATTCAAGGCCTCATCGGTCAATGGGACACACTGCGACACTCCCCAACATCCCACACACAAGACACCGTACAACAAATACAAGAACTCAACACTCAAATAAACAATAAAATATCTTAACAGCAAACACTAAACTGGAATAATTAACTCCAAACACTTGACCACATAACAAACACCAGCAAACTCTACAAAACACTAAACAGCATCACATTCTCCAACAGCAACACTACACAATCACACGCTGCCATCACAACAACAGACACCATACCTTCAAACAAACAACAAGCAAACATTCTCATCAATCACTTTTCACATGTCAGTCATCTAAACTCTCATCACGATGACTGACGTATCATCCGACGTAAGGGATAATTCCCCACAGACCCAGACTTCGCACCTCTCGCTTACAACCTGACAAAGCACATCATCAGCAACCTTAAGCACTCATCTGCATGTGGACCAGACAACATAAGCAATATACACCTTAAACATCTTGGACCACAAAGCATACAAGCACTCACCAACATATCAAACTACAGCTACTCACACAACATTATACCCAACATCTGGAGGCATGGCGTTATCATCACTATCCCTAAACCCAACAAAGACCCCACTTTACCCTTATCACACTGTCTCATCACACATGCACAAACATGCACCCTGACCGCCTTGGAGAGAGTTCCAACATACTTGACCTCTTCCCCACAACTAATCCTTCTGCTTACTCTGTTAATCTTTTCTCTCCTTTGGGCTCCTCCGATCACAACCTTATTACCTTAACCTGTCCTATCACTCCAGTACGGGCTGTGGACCCTCCAGGGAAACGTCGTCTGTGGCATTTTGGAGCCACGGACTGGGAGGCCTTCAGGCAGTACTTCTTTGATTTTCCCTGGAATGATTATTTCTTCCATGGCCGGGAGCCATCTGAGTGTGCCTTGCGCATTGCGGAGGTTATTCTCTTGGGCATGGAAGCATACATTCCTTTCTCATATCCTTTGACTAACGCAAGAAAGCCTTGGTTTTAATCACGCTTGTTCTAATGCTGTCCGCAAGAAGGAGAGGGCCTACAAAAGGTACCGGAGCCAACCTACCCCTGAATCACATCATCTTTACGTTTCTGCCCGGAATCGTGCTACGTCTGTTCTTCGCTCTACTAAAAATAATTTCATCCATACTAAATGCTCTCAACTCTCCAACTCGAATTCTTCCCGCTCCTTCTGGCACCTTGCCAAAAACCTATCTAACAACTTTACTTCATCATCCTTCCTTCCTCTTTTCTACTCTGATGGTTCTGTAGCTATTTCTTCTACTGATAAAGCAGATCTCTTCACACAGACTTTCTCCTCCAATTCCACCTTAGACGATTCCGGTGCTGTTCCTCCATCACTTCCCCCCTCTGACTTCCTCATGGCTGACATTAAAATTTCTTCAGTTGATGTATTTTCTGCCATCACTGGCCTCAGTACTAACAAGGCACATGGGCCTGATGGGGTCCCTCCTGTAGTTCTCAAGAACTGTGCTTCTGTGCTTACACCCTGCCTAGGCAAACTCTTTCGCCTTTGTCTGTCAACTTGTACCTTTCTTTCTTGCTGGAAGTTTGCTCTCATTCAGCCAGTCCCAAAGAAGGGTGACCACTCCCAACCCTCCAACTATCGTCCAATTGCTTTAACGTCCTGTATTTCAAAAGTTTTCGAGTCAATTCTCAATAGAAAAATTTTAAGGCATCTTTCCTATCACAACCTTCTTTCCGATCGTCAGTATGGGTTCCGTCAGGGACGCTCCACTGGCGATCTTCTCACCTACCTTTCAGACTCCTGGTCATCCTCCTTTCGGGACTTTGGCAAAAGCTTTGCCATTGCACTTGACATCTCAAAGGCTTTCGATCGAGTCTGGCATAAATCTTTAATTTCCAAACTGCCCTCCTACGGTTTCTATCCTTCTATCTGTGCCTTCATCGCTAGCTTCCTTTCTGGTCGTTCTATAGCCGCTGTTGTAGACGGCCATCGTTCTTCTCCTAGATCTATGAACAGTTGTGTTCCTCAGGGCTCTGTCCTATCACCAACTCTCTTCCTTTTATTCATCAATGATCTTCTAAGCTGTACATCTAACCCTATCCACTCATACGCTGATGACTCCACCCTTCACCTTTCCATTCGGTTCCCGCAACGCCCATCTCAACAGTTACTTCAACAAACAAGGGATGAGGCTATGGCACACCTAATGTCTGACTTGGCTTGTATCTCTGACTGGGGTAAAAATAATATGGTTGTTTTTAATGCATCTAAGACTCAGTTCTTATACCTACCAACCCGACAAAATCTTCCACAGGTATACCCACTAATGTTTAATAATATTCAGCTTAATCCTGCATCATCCTTGAACATCCTTGGGGTTTCATTTACTCGGGACTTATCTTGGAGAGATCATATTACATCTCTTGTAAAATCTGCTTCCAAGAGATTGGGTGTGCTAAGCCGACTCTGCTCTTTCTTTACCCCTGCACAATTGTTGACTCTATACAGGGGTTTTATCCGCCCCTGTGTGGAGTACAACTCTCATGTGTGGGGAGGCTCCCCACATACAGCTCTTCTCAATAGGGTGGAGTCAAAGGCTTTTCGTCTCATTAACTCTCCTCCTCTTACTGACTCCCTTCAACCTCTGTCTCTTCGCCGCACTGTTGCATCTTTATCTCTTTTCTATCGCTACTGTAATGGTCACTGCTCCTCTGAACTGTCTGCTTGCATTCCTCCACCTCTACGACCGGCGCGTAGCACCCTTCTGGCAGCAAACTCTCATCCCATTTCTGTCCAACTCTCTAATGCAAGAGTTAACCGTTACTCTCAGTCTTTCATTTATACAACAGGTCAGCTCTGGAACTGTCTTCCTCTGTCTGTATTTCCTGCTGCCTATGATCTCCAGTCTTTCAAACGCAGTGTGTCCAGGCATCTCAAAATGATCGGATCTTGAATTTGGCTCTCTATTGTATTATGTTTTTCTCTTGGAGGGAACTGTTTCTCCGGGCTCATGGCCTTTGGTTCCTTCTTCCTCGCATAAAAAAATAAATAAATAAATAACACAAAAAGATGGCTTGCAAACTACTTAGCAGGCAGGTGTGCACATGTAGCATTTGCCAGTCAGTCTTCGAACATTAGAAACTTCACAAATGGCATCCTGCAAGGATCTATTTTGTCCCCTGCACTCTTTAACCTATACATGCACGACATACCCACACCCCACACACCACAGATACACATACCTTCCTGTGCAGACGACATAACACTTATATGTACACACCAAAACGCAAGCACAGCAGCACACATCCTCCAACCTTACTTCAACACACTACACGAATGGTTCACCACAAACAGGCTCAAAATAGCCCCAGCCAAATCCACAGTGACCCTTCTCACAAACTGTACAGCAGAACACAGTCACATCCCACACCTCACCATAAACAACACTCCCCTACCACACACACACACTCACACACACACACACACTCACACACACACACACACTCACACACACACACACACACACACACACACACACTCACACACACACACACACACTCACACACACACACACACACACACACACACACACACACACACACACACACACACACACACACACACACACACACACACACACACACACACACACACACACACACACACACACACAATCCTTGGTGTAACATACAATACATCAATGTCATTTAAACAACACATCACAAACATTAAAAATAAATTAACACCAAGACTCAATGCCTTGAGGTCACTTGCCCATACAACATTTGGACACAACAAAGAAACCACCACCACAGTATACAAATAATATATACGTTTAGTGATGAATTATGCAAGCCCTGCCTGTGCTCCTAACCTCACTGAAACACATTACAATACTCTACAGATCATACAGAACAAAGGCCCTAAAAATAATCACAAGCTGCACAGCTACCAAACCCCCGGACCACCTACATCAAGAAACCAAAGTCCTCAAAGTCAAGGATCACTTAGACATGAGAGGCACCCAAATTCTCGCTGCAGCCTCCACAAACCCACAACATCCACTACAGTACATGGCAGCACATCCACCCACACCAAGGAACATCAAAACAACACTCAGCACACGATATCATACACTAAGACTGTCATCTCTACCCCCTCGCCCGCCTCAGACCAGCTTCCAGAAGCATATCCATACTCAGGGCACTCGCCGCTCCATTCAGTCACTTAAAGACAACACACAGCTACATGCACGGCCTCCTGATATCCACCCTTCTGAATCCTATCTCCCTCGTGAGGACAGGGTCCACCTGGCCAGGCTGAGATGTGGGCATCATCCAGCCTTCTTAAGTTACCAGATGAGGCTGGATGACTCTGTCGCTGATACCTGTCGAAGATGCAACACAGCACCCCATACAATTAAGCACGTTATGGATGACTGCATTGCACACAATCCCCTATACACTCCATGAGATCGCTGTGGGAAAGCCTGGTCTCGGCCGTGCCCTTCCTTAGGGACTCGGGGCTGTACAGCCAGACGGCCTAGAGAGCAGCAACTACTACTACAACCGTCAATTGGCATACCCATCGGGAGATATAACTGACAGCTGGCATAACCATTAGGAGGCATAACCGAGAGTTGGCATAACCATCAGGAGCTATAACTGTCAGCTGGCTTAACCATCAGGAGGCATAACCGAAAGTTGGCACAACCATCAGGAGCTATAACCGTCAACTGGCATAACCATCAGGAGGCATAACCATCAGCTGGCATAACCAACCAGAGGCATAACCATCGAGAGGCATAAACATCAACTAATGTACTTGTCAACTGGCATTCCGGCTTCCGGCAAAACTGTTAGAACAACAGTAATCGTTTTTTTTTCTTTTCTTTTCAGCGAAACCTAATTCATAACAGATTTAGTCAGCATGAGAATAGGTCCAAATCAGAACATAGAAAGAGAAAAAACAGACCAAAAAGAATAGTATGTAAAAAAAAATAGAAATAAAAATGAAGTCGGCTGATAACACACCATTCGAGAGCAGGGGAGAAGGTAAAGAAAGAGAAGAAAAAGTAAATATAGAGGAGAGAGAGAGAGAGAGAGGTCAAGAAGTGAAAACATGGTTGAAATAAGGGGATATCACCCAACAGTAAAACTGATCAAAGAGGACGGAGTAGGAAAAAGTAAAAAAAAAATAGTAGAAAAGCATATATATATATATAGTTATTTATTTATTTATTTATATTTATAGTTATATTCATTTATTTATTTATTCATTTATTTATATAACTGAATATATATTGAGAGCAAGAAGCACGTAAAGAGACTACTGAAGAGGAGAAAGAAGGAGGTCAATGATGATCTAGGAAGAAAAATGAATGCGAACATCTCAGAAAACAGAAAGTTATTCTGGAAAAAGGTGCGGAAATGTAGAAGTGAAAGTGGAAAGAAATGTGATGGTGTGAAGGATGTATGTGGTAGATTATTAAACCATGGGGATGAAGTAAGGACCAGATGGAAAGAATATTTTGAAAGTCTGATGAATGGGAATAGAGGGAGAAGAGCTGCCGTAAACGTGATTGCTTCTGGGTGTATGCAGAGAAGGAATGCAATGCCAGGATACGCGACACTCGCACAGGTGAAGAGTGCTGTGAAGCGGCTGAAAAATGGGAAAGCAGCTGGGGTTGATGAGGTGTATGCTGTTCAGTGGAGAGAGTGGAATGAAGTGCTTGTTGGAGATATGTAAGAAGGCATGGATGAGTGAAACTGTGCCTGCAGAGTGGAAAAAGGCTGTGATTGTACCCCTGTACAAAAATAAAGGTGAGCGATGAGAATGCAAGAATTATCGTGGAATAAGTTTATTGAGTATGGTAGGGAAGGTATATGGAAGAGAGATATCAGAAGTCCCAGCGAGTGATGAACAGGGTGGCTTTAGGAGTGACAGAGGATGAGTGGATCAAATATTTGCAGTGAAACAGATAGCAGAGAAGGCTTGTGAGAAGGATCATAAGGTGTTTATGGCATTCATGGATCTGGAAAAAGCATACGACAAAGCGCACAGAGAAGGAGTGTGGAAAGTTCTGCGCATGTATAATGTAGAGGGTAAGTTGGTAGGTGCCGTCAAGTGCTTTTATGATGGTAGTGAAGCATCTGTAAGGGTTAATGGGCATCTAAGTGAATGGCTCACGATCGGTGTTGGCTTGTGACAAAGTTGTGTGATGTCCCCATGGTTGTTCAATATATATGGATGGGGTGATGAAAGAAGTAAGAACGAGTAATGGAGAGAGGGATGGCGTTGGTAATGAATGGTGATGGATGGAATATCTCAAATTTGTTGTATGCTGATGCAATACTGCTTGCAAGTATCAGATAAGAACTTGGTCGGCAGGTGCAGATTTTTGCTGATGTCTGTGAGCGTCATGCCTTGAGAGTAAGTGTAGAAAAGAGTAAAGTGATGGTTATTGATAAAGAAGGTGACTCCCTGTTACAGTGAATGGAGAGAGACTGGAACTGATGAGAGAGTTCAAATACATGGGTACAGTGATACAAAAGGGAGTAAAACGTGCAAAAAAAAGTTGAAAGTAGAGTGACACAAGGAAGAAAAGTAGCTAGTGCAATGAAGGCCTTGATAAGAAACAAAGGCTTGAGTGTTGCAGCTGCACGAGGCTTACATGAGGGAGTGTTAGTGCCAACTTGAATATATGGATATGAGACTATGGTGTGGCATGAAAATGAAAAGTCAAGAGTAAGGGCAGTGGAGATGGGACTGCTGAGGAATGTATGTGGAGTACAGATAGTGGATAGGATGCGAAATAATGTGATTCGTGAAAGATGTGGAGTGAGGAAGTCGGTGGACACCAGAATCGAAGAGAGTGTACTGAGATGGTATGGTCGTGTGGAGAGAATGGTGGAAAAAGTATATCTGAGCCAATTTGAAGGAGGGAGGAGGCGAGGTAGGCCAAGGAGACGGTGGAGAGATATGGTGGATGAGTGTGTGAGGAAGAGAGGTTTGGAAGTCGGTGAGGCTAGGGAACTGACAAGAGATCGAGCTGGCTGGATGAATGTTGTGAGAAGAAGTGCATGATCAGGGATTTGGCACCCCTTTTTTAACGCGGCAGAGTCCGGATTGACTCAATCGGATACGTTTATGTGAAGCTACAGAACGTGATGAATGTTTTTGGCGTATCCGATAGAGTCAGGATTCTGGGGGCTTGAATGATGATTGAATGGAAGCGTGGCACATTGGCTTGGGCAAATTTGGACTGTCTGGACATTGCTACTCCTCACCCTGCCCTAGGGTGGGAAGGGAGGTCTGGATGATGATGATATATATATATATATATATATATATATATATATATATATATAGATAGATAGATAGAGAGATAGATAGATAGATAGATAGATAGATAGATAGATAGATAGATTGTGTGTGTGTGTGTGTGTGTGTGTGTGTGTGTGTGTGTGTGTGTGTGTGTGTGTGTGTGTGTGTGTGTGTGTGTGTGTGTGTGTGTGTGTGCTGTTAGCGTGCACATTTAAGATTTTAATATGATATTTTCGTTGTCTTGCATGACTATGAAAACGATATTCTTGTGTGTTTCGTAACAGTTTATTGATTTCTGTTTATATTTAACATGATATAATGTTGGGTCACAGTGAGGGAGCTTGAAATTTTGGATTATGTAAAAGTTTCAATAATTTTTCTATTTTTTTAATTGTAAATATTCGCTTTTGTCGTACAGTCTGTGTTACCTGACTCACAAGTTTGTTGTAGCCTTTTTCCTGTGCCGCTGAAGAACACTCATTCATTTACTTAGTTACTCATTCACTTGCCTACTCTCACACACACACACACACACACACACACACACACACACACACATGAAAAACTGTCATATTGGTGAAAATCAGGCAGTTCACTTATTCAGATTATTTAAGAAATAATAACTGCAAGGACAGGAATGTAATAAATTTTGATATAAAGCATCCATCTGCCATCCAGTCATTAATTGCCCCGTTACGAGCACATGGGCATGGAGATAGTTTAGTCGCTTCAGGCACTTGAGGGAGAATTACTAGTCGGTCTTTATTGGAATGGCGTTCTGTAAGCAACATTCTCCAACTACTCCCACGATTAAATCCATAATGGACCACATACAGTTAGAGCACCTTCATCCACTGGAACAAAAATGAATATAAGTTTCAGTATGATTTACCGTAAAGGGCTTCTGCGTGGGTTGGGGGGGGGGGAGTGAGTGATAATTGGCAGGTGGCGTACACCGGTGGTAAGAGGAGCTAATGTGGAATGCATAACACGCAAATAACCAAATAATTTCCAAGGAGGTTAATCTTTAACTCCTTGAAGAAAATGAATTAGATTTTGTTTTATTCCTACTATTTCGGTATTAATTTCACCTTAGGATAATTACATATTGGACGTATTAATAAAGGTTACATCCAGCTTACTCGATTCGTAAAGACTGTCCAAATAGGAATAATATTGTCCGAAGGTCTATCTATATATCTAGGCTGCTTCCCCCAAAGAAAGGGAGGTAGCCGAGACAGGACGGCACAGTCCCAATTTACCCATCAACACAAATACATTCATTCGCATCTTACCTCCAACAGGAGAAGGGACAGATCCTCACTGCACCACACCGCACGAGGGTCAACTGCACAGTGCAATCAGTGACAACCGCAGCGAGGTCCGACAATAGAGCTGGTTTACCCCTGCCACATCATAATGGACCCATCCCCTTACCCACACCTGACCTGATTAGCTGATATCAGACCAAATGCGCGAGAATATTCCCTCAGGGCTGCGTCATCGCTTATTCATTCACAATTTCTCTACAATAATTTCTATCACGCATCGCCACTATTACTCGCTTAACAGATATCCCTCTCGCATACAATGCTCTCTTCACACTGTCCATCCATCCTATTCATGGTCTTCCTCTCAGCCTTACACCTCTATCATCCGATCAGGTTACCTTTTTCACGAATCACTAATCATCCATTCTCTCCATATTCCCAAACCATCACAACACCCTCTTCTCAACTCGATCAGCCATCTCCCGCACAACTCCAGTACCCCTTCGCACTTCATCATTTCTCACTCGTTCCATACACGTCACTCCACACATACTCCTCAGACATCTCATCTCCATAACATTCAAACTTTTCCTCTCTGCTGCACCCATATTCCATGTTTCAGCCCCATGTAACGCAGTGAGCACCACAACACCCTTTTACAGTACAGCCTTCTCCATATATCCATTCTAAGCAAACGACATTTTTTTGTTTTGTGTTCGACTCTGGGCATAGGCTTCACAGCCTGCTATCAAGGCCCAACAGTCCTCCTACATACCATACCTAAGCATTTTTTTCATTCCTCCCAGCACCTTTCCTACTTCATACGTTCTAAACTTCACTTGTGCATCTATTCTTCCGCCCACAGCAACATGTGACCCTAAATACTTAAAACACTCTACCTCCTCAGGCAACTCACCATTCAAAACTATATTCATCCTCCTACCATCTACCAACCTCGTACACTTCATCACTTTACTCTCATTCTCATTTACTCTCAATTTCTTCCTTTCACACACCTTTCCAAACTCCTCAACCAACATTTTTTTTTATGAGAGGAAGAAGGAACCAAAGGCTGAGAACGCAGAACGTTCATTCTAAGAAAAAAAAAAAAAACAATACAAAAGAGAGCCAAATTCAAGATCCATTGATTTTGAGATGCCTGGACATACTTCATTTGAAAGACTGGAGATCACAGGACATAGGAAATACAGACAGAGGGAGACAGTTCCAGAGTTTACCTGTTGCATAAATGAAGGCCTGGGAGTAACGGTTAACTCTAGTATTAGAGAGTTAGACAGAAAAGGGATGAGAGTTTGTTGCTAGACGGGTGCTACGCGCCCGTCGTAGAGGTGGAGGGATGCAAGCAGATAGTTCAGAGGAGCAGTGACCATTGAAATTGAGATAGAAAAGAGATAAAACAGCAGCCGTGCAACGAAGAGACAGAGGTTGAAGGGAGCCAGTAAGAGGAGGAGAATTGATGAGACGAACAGCCTTTGACTCCACCCTATTGAGAAGAGCTGTATGTGGGGAGCCTTCCCATACATGAGAGTTGTACTCTAAACAGGGGAGAATAAAACCCATGTATAAAGTCAACAACTGTGCAGGGGTAAAGAAGGCACGGAGTCGGCTTAGCACACCTAATCTCTTAGAAGCAGAATTTACAAGAGATGCAATATGCTCTTTCCAAAGTAAGTCCCGTGCGAATGAAACCCCAAGCATGCTCAAGGATGATGCAGGATTGAGCTGCATATTATTAAACATTAGTGGGTACTCCCGTGGAAGATTTTGACGGATTGGTAGGTGTAAAAATTGAGTCTTTGATGCATTAAAAACAAGAGGATTATTTTTACCCCAGTCAGAGATTCGAGCCAAGCCTCATCCCTTGTTTGTTGAAGTAACTGCTGAGATGGATGTTGCGGAAACCAAATGGAAAGGTGAAGAGTGGAATCTTCAGTGTACGAGTGGATAGGATTAGATGTACAGGTTAGATCACTGATGAATAAAAGGAAAAAAGTTGTGATAGGACAGAGTCCTGAGGAACACCACTGTTGATAGATCTAGGAGAAGAACGATGGCCGTCTACAACAGCAGCTATAGAACGATCAGAAAGGAAGCAATAGATTAAGGCACAGATAGAGGGATAGAGACCGTAGAGCGCAGTTTGCAAATTAAAGATTTCGAAAGCCTTTGAGATGTCAAGTGCAATGGCAAAGCTTTCGCCAAAGTCCCGAAAGGAGGATGACCAGGAGTCTGTAAGGTAGGTCCTTCTTTGGGACTGGCTGAATGACAGCAAACTTCCAGTTAGAAGGAAAGGTACAAGCTGAAAGACAAAAGCGAAAGAGTTTACCTAGGCATGTAAGCACAGACGCACAGTTCTTGAGGACAACAGGAGGGACTCCATCAGGCCCATATGCCTTGTTGTATTGAGGCTATGATACATCAGTTGAAGAAATTTTAATGTCGGCCATGAGGAAGTCAGAGGGGGGAAGTGATGGAGGAACAGCACCAGAATCGTCTAAGGTGGAATTGGAGGAGAAAGTCTGAGCGAAGAGATCTGCTTTATCAGTAAAATAAATAGCTTCAGAGCCATCAGTGTAGAAAAGAGGAGGGAAGGATGGTGAGGTAAAGTTGTTAGAAAGGTTTTTGGCACGGTGCCAGGAGTGGGAAGAATTCGAGTTGGAGAGTTGAGAGCAATTAGAACTGATGAAATTATTTTCAGCAAAACAAAGAACAGACTTAGCACAATTCTGGGCAGAAACATGAAAAAAATGTGATTCAAGGGTGGGTTGGCTCCGATACCTTTTATAGGCCCTTTCAGTGTTGCAGACAGTATAAGAACAACGTGATTAAACCAAGGCTTTCTTGCATTAGTCAAAGGATATGAGAAAGGAATGTATGCTTCCATGCCCGAGAGAATAACCTCCTTAATGCGCAAGGTACACTCAGATGACTTCCGGCCATGGAAGCAATAATCATTCCAGGGAAAATCAAAGGAGTACTGCCTAAGGGCCTCCCAATCTGGAGCTCCAAAGTGTCAAAATCGACGTTTCTTTGCAGGGTCCACAAGCCATACCGGAGCGATAGGACAGGTTAAGGTAACAAGGTTATGATTGGAGGAGTCCAACGGAGAGGAAAGATTAACAGTGTAAGCAGAAGGATTAGTTGTAAGGAAGAGGTCAAGTATGTTGGAGCTCTCTCCAAGACAGTCAGGGATACAGGTAGGGTGCTGTACAAGCTGTTCTAGGCCATTAAGGATAGCAAAGATGTAAACTTGTTCACCAGGTGGATCAGTGAAAGGATAGGAAAGCCAATGGTGATGGTGAACATTGAAATCTCCTAGAATGGAGATTTCAGAGAAAGGAGAAATGGACAGAATGTGTTCCATTGTAGAAGTAAGATGGTTGAAGAATTTTTGATAGTAGGATTTGGAGATAAGTAAACAGCGCAGAAATATTTCGTCAGAGAATGACAAGAGAGCCGAATTCAGAGAGTAGAGAATTCAGAAGAATTAAGTTCAGGAACAGGAGAACAAGATAGGTCGTTGCATAGATATACACAACATCCACCTTTGGCTTTGAAATGAGTATAGAGAAAGTAGGAAGATACAGAAAAGGATTTGCTGTCTCTTGCCTCAAACAGCTGAATCTCACTAAGGAAAAGAAGGTGAGGTTTAGAGGAGGAGAAATGGTGTTCGACAGAAAGTTAGAGGAAAGGCCGTGAATGTTGCAGAAATGAAGAAGAACTGAGTCAGACAGTGGATCCAGGCAGCTCAAAGAGTCGTCACCGGGAGAGGGTCGGATGGTAGGGCATTTAAACCCCCCCCCCTCCTGGAGACTCCGAGGCATTGTTGTAGTGCGCCATTTTTCTTTATTTTTTTTAATTTTGAAAAGAAAGTATAGTGTGTACGGTGCATGTACTTTGGTGTTGATAGTCTCAATCTCTCCTCTGAATCAACCACCAGTGCAGTATCATCCACAGACAGCAGCTGATTCAGATTCCACTCTCTACCATCAGCATTCACTAGACTCAAACTTCCACCTAACACTCTTGCATTCACCTCCCTTACAACACCATCCACATAAATATTAAACAACGAAGGCGACATCACACATCCCTGCCATAGCCTCATTCTCATAAGAAACCAATCACTCACAGTATTTCACACTCTAACGCACTCTTTACTATTTACATAAAAACTTTTAGCTCTTTTTAACAACATACCATCAGGTCGATACAATCTTAAAACAGTCCATAAAACCTCCCTATCAGTTCTATCATACACTTTCTCTAAATCCATGAACTTCCAAAATACATCCTTACCTTTCGCTAAATACCTTTCACACCTGTCTCACAGCAAACACATGATCCATGCATCCCCTCCCTCTCCTGAAGTCACACTGCTCATCACAGTCATTCCCTCTGCACCCTCTCTAACTCTCCTAGCACTCTACCATGCACCTTACCTACAACACTCAACAGACTAATACCCCCAAAACTACTACATTCATACTTATCACCCTTACCTTTATACAAAGAGACCACATAGGTACATGCCCAGTCAATTGGCACCATAGCTCTGATAAAACACACATTCAGCAATCTTACAAACCAGTCAACAATAGTAGCTCCACCACCCTTCAGGCATTCCACAGCACACCCATCCATACCTGCGGTTTTCCCTGTTTTCATCTCCTTTACTGCCTCCTGCACTTCCTCCATCGTGATCAAAGAATCATTCAACTCACTCAACACATTTATTCCTTGCACCCTGTCATCTACCACAATCTCAGCCTCTCTTTCCTCCTCTATAATTTAACAATCTTTCAAAATACTCTGTCCATCTCTTCCTTACTGCATCCATCTCAGTTAACATCCTTCCATCATCTGCTTATATTTGCTCTTCCTTCCCAGATTCTCCCTTTCACACCATTTTCACCTCCTTCCAAAACATTTTCTTATTCTGTTAAAAATTCTCAGTCAACTGCCTACCCCACTTCTCATCTGCTGCCATATTAGCATCACACACAGCTCTCGCCCCATTCCTCTTTTCCTTATACCTGTCATATGACACCTCATCCTTCCTCTGCAGCCACACTTCATATCCACGTCTCTTCCCAGCCACAGCCATACTTACTTCCTCGCACCACCATTGACTTCCCTTTCTTACACAACCACCCTCTCGTCTCACACCACACACCTCATCCACATGCCCCACCACAGCACTCCGAAACAACTGTCATTCCTCCTCCATACTGTCATTCTCCTGATCTTTCACTGCTTTTCATTCATCTTTCAACTTCTCCTGATACCCTATCATTATCTCTCTCTTATTCAACTCACTCACTTTCAAAACCTTCCTGCCACATCTAACTCTCCTAGCTCTCACCCGTCTCTTACGTACTCTCAGCTTTCCCTCCACCAGGTAGTGGTCAGACATACCTCCACCCTCCCCTCTAAAAACTCTCACATCCAACAATTTTCCTATTACATTCCTGGACACAACCACATAGTCCATCAATGCTCTGTTAACAACCGTCCTGTCTCACCAATGGATAGTTATAAATATCTTTATTCTCAAGGAATTTATTTCCAATCACCATCTCTCGCTCAACACACATCTCTATCATTCGTTCCCCATTTTCATTTCTTCCAGGCACACCATGTATACCAACTACACCTTCAACTACTACATTTCTCACTCTAGCATTCAGATTTCCCATCATTAGCACATTCACATTCGCTCCAAAACTCTGCAGACACTCATCAACATCATTCCAGAAAGATTCCCTCTCTTCTGCATCCCTTTTGCAACCAGGCCCATATCCACTCACAAATACCCACAACTCACGTTCAAATTTCGCTTTCACCCACATCAGTCTCGATCACACCTTCCATCCAGTCACACACTGCTGCACTTCTGGGCTTACTAACAAAGTCACACCTTCTCTGGCCCTTCCCCTACCAACACCTGACGATCTTCCATTCACACTTCCAAACTGAGACGCACCTTTCCCTTTCATCTTTGTTTCATTCAAAGCTATCACATCCAACTTTCCTCTCACAAACATTCTTGCAATCCCCACCCTTCTAGCCTCAATTGTACTACATCCACGCACATTCATAGCCCCAATCTTCAGGGTACAGGGCTAACTCAATCCCTCATCCCTTTCTATTCCCTGTTTCATTGTAGAAACTAAAAAACAGAGGAGGGGGTCCCTAGTTCCCTCGCCCCTCCCCTTTTAGTCACCTTTTACGACAAGCATGGAATACGGTGGCAGCAGAGTAGTAGTACCACTCCATAGTGCGGCCAAAATGTGTACCCTCCCGCCACTGGGGTGGACACAATTTGAAGATAGCAAGAATAAACTAAAATCATGGATTATCATAATGAAGTATTTAATGCTAGATCTGGATACAGTTATAGCCTGCTGTGCGTAAGTTGTAGTCCTGGCAGTAGAAAAGCAATAGCAAAAAGATCATAATCAAGCATTGCTTTCTTTACGGAGCCTAAAGACGTGGGAAAGAATGTCGCTTTGTGCAAGGATTTTTTGTGTGCATCTATCCGAGTGGGTGCCCCCAAAAAACCCTTTCAGTAATACCTATAAAAGAAGGGGGGAAAGTCCTGGGTCTCCTGACGGACGTATCAGTCGTCTTTGAAGAAGAAACTTCTCATTCTATTCTGTTTCTAGATCTGAATGTACCAGTAGTAAATATGTGCAGAGTTAGCCAGCAAACATGACTGTCAGCTTATTCTTGTTGACAGGAGACTTTGTTGCATTTCATCCATATTAACTTTTTTGCCTGTTATACATTTAAATTCTCTGGTATCATGGCTACGGCTTTTGAATATCTATTTTGTTTGTATCAGTATCCATATTTAAATGGAACAGGCAACAGGCAGTATGACGTGCCTTGGAAGAGATACTACCAAACTTTGGAAGCCATCGAAAATACGAAGGTGTAAAATATGAAATGAAAACATTGTAGACGCTCGCTCGCCTGATTATACAGTCCATGACACAGAAGTTGCACTGGTGTTGAAGGTTGTGGTTGGAGGTGGGGGTATAGACAGTAGTGTGTGCAGAGCCTGATGAACATAGTGGCACTACCACTACCACTGCTTGGGTCAAGACGCAGTCACTAGCACTACAGTTATATTATTGGAAATGTAGTGCACTACCGCTACTCAGACCGTTACAGATACTTTAAATGCATATACTGAATAGCTTATAAATATCATTTGTGCGGTAATTATATGCCGAAACTTCGAACTGATACTTATATCTGTATGTAAAAACATCCCAGAAGCAGGTACTGTACTGTATATGTTTTTCATTTACTAAAACTCATAATAAACATAGTCATCGTATATTAATTTCATTCACAGGCAATATATGGACATTGACATGTATTACCAGAGCAGTTTCTGCATTGCTAAATCAGCGTTGACCGGGTTGATTGTGTAATATATACCAGGAGACAAGTTTTTATTAATTAACTCCAGCTGTTAATAATGTTAACAGGCAATATGATGTAGTACCCCAAATACAAAAAGGAATATAAACACTACATCATCATCAACATCATCATCATCATCATCTGAACCTCCTTTCCCACCATAGGGCGGGGTTAGGAGTAGCAACGTCCAGACAGCCCAAGTTTGCTCATTTCAATGGGCCATGCTTCCATTCACTATCATTCAAGCCCACGGAATAGTGTCAATTCGAACGCTATCGCGTTAAAAAGGCGTGCCAAATGTCTGGTCATGCGCTTCTCCGAACAAAATTCATCCAGCCAGCTCTTATTTCTTGTCAGTCCCTTAGCTTCACCAACTTCCATACCTCTCCTGCTCACACATTCATCCACCATATCTCTCCACCTTCTTCTTGACCTGCCTCACCTCCTCCCTCCTTCAGAGTTGCTCAGGTATACCTTTTTCACCACTCTACAGTATTATCACCCATTCTCTCCATATGACCATACCATCTAAGTACACGCTCTTCGATTCTGGTGTCCACAGACTTCCTCACTCCGCATCTTTCACAAATCACACTATCCCGTATCCTATTCACTCTCCTTACTGGACATATATTCCTCAACAGTTCCATCTCCACTACTCTTACTCTTGACTTTTCATTTTCATGAACACTACAACTACTGTAATTCTCATTAGAAAATTTAAGGTTAAAACCAACCCATTTTACATCATTACCAAAAGAAAGTTTCATTACCAAATTCACCATTTTGGTTATGATTAACTCAAGATGGCAACCCTATCGATGATCCACTGGCGTCCGATTAGTATTTAACAAACGCGATTAAGAGTAGGCTAGCAGGTAGCAAGCAGCGTCTAGAAATGCCTCAGAAATGTAGAGCTGTTACTGTTTCGCTACTCATAATGAAACGTAGTGCACTACAGATACTCGCTAATAAAAAAAAAAAAAAATAAAAAATAAAATAATAATAATAGCACTGCTCCGTATCGTCACTACTTGTAGTGCCGCTACACTTAACAATGGATATGGGTATGGATTTTGGGAGTCGGGGATTGGGGTGGCTGTTGTGTGTGGGAGCTAGTTGGGATGGGGGTTGAACCGGATGCTGAGGATGGGAATTTGTTTGCTGGGATAGGGGCTGGGAGTTGGGTTGTATGCTTAAGGTGAGGGTTAGAAGAGCTGGTGCGTTGAAAGTTTGCTGTTGAGTTGAGGATGAAGGGTTGCAAGTGGGGAGGGGCGGAGTTGAATTCGGAGTTGAATGAGGGGTGGGTGGGAAGAGAAGGGATGGTGGAATTGTGGATCTAGGTTAGAAATGGAGAGCTGGTCTCTAGAGGTAGGGTATGGAAGCAGGCTGTTGGGAGTGGGACTAAAAGCGTTGAGGGCTGTCTGTTTGGGGGGTATAATCAGTCTGAGATGCCTGTGAAAGTTACGGCCTTGTGATCGTTTACTCTTGTCTACATTGTATCGTATATTGGCTCTGTTTTCTGCTCGCTTTCTAATCCTCTCATGGCCATGTTTTTTTTAGTACGGTATATATTCCAGTTAACGATATAGGATTTCAATCAGCTGTGTTAAAATTGACATCAGAAGCCCTTTCTTGTTCAGGGCAACTCTAGTATTCTACATAAAGTAACAATAGATAATCTAATTCAGCTAAGTTTGTCACCTGAGCTTGGGTGTTAATTTCTTGTAATTTACCTTTACCAGACGAGGTGTCTACACGCGGGAGCGCTGTACAGCCTAAGTGGGGCAACTGCGGCGTCCAACTGGGTGCCAAACCTCCTTCTATTTTCCTGCACCTCACCGTCGGAAGGACCCTGGTATGACCCCCATGTGGCAGACAGCGCGTCTGCCACATGGGGGCGTCGGATCTCTATACGGTGTATGTCTGTACTGTGCCTATGGAACGGCCCCACGGAAGCAATTGTCTGCTTGTGGTCGACGGGTCTGCTCGGTCAGACCCTACTTTTGACCCTGGGTGCCTGTATCAGTTTGAATTACCTCCTACTCAGCAGCGGCATTTTGCCTTACGACATACCACCGTCCTTCATGTACGTTCCAAGCGTATCCCTTCACTTTGTTCTTGGTCTTCCAGCCAGACCACTAGTAAACGTTCTGAAGACTCAGTTCTCTGTTGAGGTGGCTGTAGAGCAATGCTTCCTTATTTATTTATTTATTTATTTTTTCATATTTTACCTTGACTTTCTGTTCTATAATGTTTATATTTTTTTCAGTATTAATTCAACATTCACTCATTGGATATAGTACTACTCGCATTTTCAGGTTACTGTATGCTGAGTGACGAGCCAAATGTTTTCCTGTAATCCAGGACGGAAACTTTTCTTGTGCTAAGAGTGGTGACCATATGACCAGTTAATACACGCCTATAACCTATTTCCCCGGAGAAAAGATATTGCCGTTCGGCAACCCTCTTCCAAACTGTCCGATTTCATGCATTCTTTTTGTGAGTAAATAATATACAGTGATGTTTAAAACTGTCTAAAATATCAAACTTACAGAAAGCATGGGTGAAGCGTATAACATCATTACTTACAATGTGCGAGGCTGTAGGGAGCATATGCCTACTGCAGGTGAGGTCATGTGCTAGCATCGTTGAGTCAGTCAGGTTGACTCGCATTTTCCGCTGCAATCTGTCATCTGAGCAACTCCGTAACACCAACATAATTATTATCATGTGTCATCGTTTCATTCTAAGTAATTATTAAAAAATACTATAAAAGGTTATGTCTACTTACTCTTAATGTAATACCCAATAACATGATACTGGGAGACGTTTGTGTCATTATTTAATAAATCAGATGTTCGGTACTACTTTATTACCCGCATGACAACTGTCAGGCGGCCCATGAAATTTACATGTGTATGCTTAGCTTTTGTTTATTTCATCAGCTGACTGCTAACACGTATGTTACATATATATCAGTGTTTTAAAAAAGCTAAATATATTTTATTCTATTGTTTTTCAATTAAGGCTACTGTCTTTAACATCACTGTATATTATTTAGGTACTCTTAAGATAATGCACGAAATCGGACAATTTGGAAGAGGATTGCCGAACGGCAATTTCTCTTTTCCGATGAAACAGGCTATAGTGATCTAGTGGGCTATGTTGCTCCAACCGAATATGAGCAAAGTTACTGTCCAAGGCCTTACTGATAATATATCGGCATGTGGCTGGCAACTTTTGGTTCCGGGCTAATTAGGCTAGCTCTGGGCACCTACGCTCCTTATCAGGACAACTGGATGATGAATGGATTCAATATTTACATAAAGAGACTAAGTGACATACAACACAATATTCATGAACCTTATGCAGAATATATTGATGAAAGAAGTTGTGTCTGAGAAACTTCTAAGCTGTCGACTATACGGTCCTTAGTCTGCCAATAACATTCACTCTGTATAACCAAAACCACGTAAACTACTTACATTTACGGAACAACACAAATTTGTTCCCGGACTTCTTGCCCCCGCTCACAGACTGACCTTCGTCTTGCATGTCTGCTGGCACACAGAAGACACGGCACACACACAGGACATGACATACACACAGGATATATGACACACACACACACATACACACACACACACACACACACACACACACAGGACATATGCCAAATATTATACGTCACACACACACACACACATAGATAGATAGATACATACATACATACTGTAGATAGACAGATAGACGGATAGATATAGATAGATAGATAGATGGATAAATAGATAGATAGACAGATATTAGACACATTTCACACACACACACACACATACACACACACACACACACACACACACACACACACACACACACACACACACACACACAGGATATGACACATAGACATATGATCCTTATCAGACATGTCACACACACACACACACACACACACACACACACACACATATAGGATATGACACAGACATATGACCCATATCAGACATGTCACACACACACACACACACACACACACACACACAAGACATATTAGACATACGTCACACACACACACACACACACACACACACAAGACATATTAGACATACGTCACACACACACACACACACACACACACACAAGAAATATTATACATACCACACACACACACACACACACACACACACACAAGACATATTAGACATACGTCACACACACACACACACACACACACACACACACAAGACATATGACGCATATTAGACATAATTGTCATATATATATATATATATATATATATATATATATATATATATATATATATATATATATATATATATATATATATATATATATATATACTTCTTTATTCCCAAATTCATGTAAAGAAGCCAATATCCACCCAATTCCGAAGAAAGGAAGTTCCTCTGACCCCTCTGATTACAGACCAATAGCTGTCACATCTTCACTTGGCAAGGTATTTGAAACTTTCATTAATAAGCACATTGTTAAACATCTTGAATCCAGTAAATTAATTAGTGATAGACAGTATGTTTTTCGCCATGAAAGATCCACCATTGACATACTCAGTCTCCTGACTCGTACCATCCATCAATCAATTGATCTACATGGAGAAACTCATGCAGTAGCTCTTGATATTTCTAAAGCTTTCGACAGAGTATGACACCGTTCCTTGCTGTCCAAACTCCATTGCTATGGACTAACGTCTTTTGTTCCTTTGATTTCTTCATATATCAGGGACAGGAAAATAAGAGTAAAAGTAAATGATGTATATTCCAATTTTCACTCAACGCCGGCGTGCCGCATATGTTAGTTCTGGCGCCAACCCTATTCCTGGTTCATATTAATGATCTCTTATCCGTCACCCACAATCCCATCCACTCATACGCAGATTACTCAACACTACATAGTTCATTCACACTCAGATTCCCAGTTACAAAGTCTAATCTCTACCTCTCAACTCAGTACAGCCATCTCCATAAATCAAGACCCATCTACGATCAGTGAATGGGGACAAAACAACCTTGTCTCATTTAATGCTAGTAAAACTAAATATATACAGTTTACTAATAGACAGATATTGCCAGATTCGTACATTACCTTAGGTGCTACTAATATTCCCATCTCCAAAAGTATTGAAATTCTTGGCGTCTCACTTAACAATACCCTCAGCTGGACCACTCATGTTAGATCATTTGCTAAAACAACCTCAAAAAAACTTGGATTATTATACAGAGTCCGTAACTTCTTCGCTGATGAGCAGTTACCTATAATTTATAAGAGTCATGTGCGCTCTCTGCTTGAATATTGCTCACCCTTGTGGAATGGATGTGGAGAGGTTTCATTAAACCAACTAGACAAAATTCAGAACTAAGCCATTAGAGTTATTAACAACCCTGCCATTACAAATAGACTACCTCTCCTGCAAGTAAGAAGGAATGTTGCCTCCCTTGCATTATTCTATATATATTTTTATGGCAAACGCTCAGACGAAGTTGCATCCATGGTGCCACGTCTCCATGCCTTCCCTCGTGCTACACGGGCATCTGGTAGAGCTCATGACTGGAATGTTACTCATCCATATTGCAGAACTTCTGCCTATTAGAATTCTTTCATTCCCCGAACTGCATCTCTCTGGAACTCGCTTCCCCAGTGTTGTTTCCCTCCAAATTTCAACCCACAGCTGTTCAAGTCTAACTGTTACAGATATAATATGAACAGAGGACACCAGCAATCTGGTGTATGGATAATTTTTTTTTTATTCATTTGTTTTTCCTTCCTCCGTTCTGTTATTTACAAAAAATGCAACACACACACACACACACACACACACACACACACACACACACACACACACAGAATATATGACACATATTAGACATACTCCGGCACGCGACTCTGAGGATGTTATTATCATGCCCTGGCAACCTACCCCTCAACAGTGCGTCAGATTTCGTGTACAATATGAGACGCATGTGATTCGTGTATAGTATGTTCGTGTATAATAATATTCGTGTATAATATATTCGGGCATAATAATATGATTCGTGTATATGATACGAAATCGGCCGCACTTTGGAATGGTAGGTTGCCAGGGTACGATAATCACCAAGATCAAGGATAATCACAACCTCAGAGTCGTGCGCCGCGACTATAGCAGAGGGACCCGGCGTTGCTGGGCCAAAAGGGCGAACACCCTAATCCTATTGGTTCCAGTTCAATATTTCTTTCTGCTTAAGACAGACCATGTACAGTCATAATAAAAACTATCGTTACCCCCAGGAATGTTCGATTTCAAACGAATGTTACCTGGGCTATGTGGGCGGGTCCTTGCTGTTCGCCCCTCCCCTGTCTAATGTTGCCATATCACAATCCCATTACAATAATTGGAATAATGAGCAAGAATGAGCCACCTGGCGGGGAAATATATAGGACGTGTTTGCGTTACCCTGAGCACCCCACCGGGGATTAATACTGAAACTCGGCAGGTTTATTATTTTCCTACTGTTCAACATTTATTATCTATAGAATACAACAAGTAAATTATTTTGAATGGTATTAAATCTATAGGCATCGACTGTGTGTGTGTGTGTGTGTGTGTGTGTGTGTG
>NC_137050.1:37437645-37450145 GCF_032717465.1 Coenobita brevimanus
ACCAACTTCTCAAAGCTCAGATGAAGAAATAGAAACATTCTATGATGACATCTCCCAGATTATGGAAGAAGAAAAGACAACATATACTATACTCATGGGGAACTTCAATGCAAAAGTTGGGATGTCGAAAAATGGAGAAGCATGTATGGAAAAATTTGGAGTGGGAGAAAGGAATGAAAGAGGAGAAATGCTGGTAAGTTTTGCTGAAATGTTTAACATGAGAATAATGAACACATTCTTCCACAAAAGAACAGGGAGAAACTGGACCTGGAGAAGCCCAAATGGAGAAACAAAGAATGAAATCGACTTCATTATAGCAGACAAGAATAACACGATCACAAATGTCACAGTTATCAACAAAGTAAATTAGGTGATCATAGAATGGTGGGCTGCACAGCCAGATTCAATTTCAGAAGTGAAAGAAAGAAGATGATTAAAGATAAAAAGATATGCCCAATAAAAGTAAACGAAAACAAAGCAGCCTTTCAGCTGGAAAAAAAGGAACAGATTTCAGGCTCTCAGTAATGCTGAATGTGACCTTGATGAGCTGAATGACAGAGTAACAAAAGTGCTAAGAGAATCAGCGGAGGTAGTAGGAAAACCTATTACAACTAAAGCCAAGACATATTCAGAAAAGACACTTGAGCTTATGAAAAAACGAAAGGAAATGAAAGTAAAAACAAAGAAAGACGAAATAGAACGAGCGGAATTAAATAAGCTTATCAACAAAAGACAAAGAGAGGAAAAAAGGAGAAACATGGATCAGATCAAAGAAACCATCAAAAATGGAAAAAGTCTGAAACAGGTCCTAAGTAAAATGGCACTAGGAAAGCAACAAGTGACATCACTGAAAGAAAAAACGGTGAAATCATTAAATGTCGTGATAAGATGATGAAGAGAGTTGAAGAATTTTACAAAGAAACTATGCATCAAAGACAGTAGTACCAATAGCTAACTTTTCAGTTGACACAAGTGAAAATACCTGAGGTAACATCAGACGAAGTAAATATTTCTCTTTAAAATATGAAAAGAGGGAAGGCTCCGGGAGAAGATGGAATAGTAACAGATTTAGTGTTGGATACAAGAACAGAAGTACAAAATAGGCTTGCTCATTTAATTACCCACTGCATAAAACAGAAGAAAATTCCCAAAACATGGTGTAATGCAATAGTTATTTACTCTACAAAAAAGGTGACTCAAAAGATCTTAGTAACTATCGACCCATTAGCTTATTATCAGTCATGTACAAACTCTTCCCTTAAGTCTTTACGAACAGAATAACAACAATTTTGGAGGAGAACCAATCTCGTGAACAGGCAGGATTCCGAGGAGGGTATTCAACCACCGATCATCTATATACAATGAATCAGCTAATTGAGAGAACTACAGAATATAGTAAACCACTGTGCTTAGGTTTTGTTGATTACGAAATGGCTTTTGATTCAGTGGAGCACATAGCCATTATTAATTCACTGCGAGAACAAGGAGTGAATGAGAACATTGTAAAACTGCTCGAAAACATATATAAAGAGGGAACTGCTGCAATTAAATTACATAAGGACTCGGGGAAAAAAATAAGTTTGAGAAGGGCTTGCGTCAGGGAGACACAATCTCACCAAAATTATTTACAGCATGCCTAGAAAGTATTTTCAGAAAGCTAGACTGGGATAACAAAGGAGTGAACATAGATGGAGAGAAGCTAAACCATTTAAGATTTGCAGATGACATTGACCTAATCTCAGAAACAGCGGAGGCATTGCAAGAAATGTTAAATGACCTGAACAAAGAAAGTCTGAAAGTAGGACTGAAGATGAACCGGAGTAAAACTAATGTTTAATCCACAAACACCAAAGAGCGTCATCAGGATAAGCGATGAAATTCTTGAAGAAGCTGAGGAGTACAACTACCTGGGACAAATACTAAAATTAACAAAAGATCATGATAGAGAAATAAATAGACGCATTACAATTGGATGGAAAGCTTTCGGTAAACATAGAGGCATTATGAAAAGTAGCTTGACAGTTTGTATGAAACGAAACGTATATAACGTTTGTGTAATTCCAGCTATGACGCGTGGTTGGGAGACCTGGAAACTGACAAAATCAATGGAAAATTAATTAATCTGTTCTGAGAGAGCAATGGAAAGGTCCATGTTGGGAAAATCTTTAAGAGACAGGAAAAGAACAACTTGGGTGAGAGAGCAGACTAAAGTCAAAGATATTATATAAGTTATAAAAGAACAGAAATGGAGGTGGGCAGGCCACATAGCAAGAATAAGGGATAACCGATGGAGCAAGAGGCTGACAAACTGGACACCAAGAGATTGTAAGCGTAGCAAAAAAAGGCCAGACAGGAGATGGACAGATGAGACAGAGAAATTTGCAGGGATGACGTGGCAAAGGAATTCGTGGAAAAGGTTGGGGGAGGCCTTTGTTCAACAGTGGACTAATTATGGCTGATGATGATATATATATATATATATATATATATATATATATATATATAAAAGACATCGAACACACACACACAACACACACACACACACACACATACACACACACACAGAACAATCCTTCCACAACGCCATTATCATGACAAGGTCACAAGGACAAAAGCTCAACCACCTGATCGCCATCCATTACCACCCCTCTATAAAACCTACCCATTTTTGTAGCACCCACACCGTAAGGACCATTTTCCCCTCCCCCACCCCGGCAAACCAAACCTTACTGCTGCAGCGTCTTCCCACCTCCTAGGAATCGAAGTATTGATGGTAGCTGGGCGTTTGTGTACCTGTGTGTGTGGTGTTGCCGTCTTGGAGGAGTGTGGATTTGGTGGCGGTAGGTGAGGGGCGGTGGCATGGCAAGGCCTGACATTGAATTTTTTAATCCTGTAGCTCTTAACTAAACTAACTTAACCTTAATCATTGTAACTGACTTTAACTGCAAAATGGTCGTGTGAATTTTGTTGTAGGTACTGTAGGTGACTGGGTGGGATGGTTTGACGTTATGGCCTCCCTTACCATTAATCCTTAACCCTCTTATGGTCAAGACAATTCATGCAATGTATTTCAGCTAGCATCAAACGATTTATCTGCTGCAAGAGAGTCATAGGAGCCTGACATTGTTAACAGTGTTAACATTAACCTTGATGTGTTTAGGGCAAGTCTAGTATTGAATGAAACTAACAACAGTTCTGTTTAGCTGAAAATTGAATAATATAGGATCCTGACAGGGTTATTATGATACCAATAACCCTCTTATGCTCTGAAAAACTCTCAATATTCCATTATGACTAATGCCGGACGGTTTTTTAACACCTGAGGCAGCGTACATTTTAAAATACTTGTTGGGTGGGGGTGACTTTTTCATTACTAAACTCATACAAGTGACTTCACTGGACGCGGGTGGGTGTGGCCGCAAACTTTTACGGGTTACAGTGACAGAACTCTCGTTCGCTCCAGCAAGCATTTTTATGGTCGCGGCCTAAGAGTGAGTCATAGGAGCCTCGGAGTGTTAGCCTAACTTGACATTAATTTGTGGCAAAAGTCTTAAAATGATTTTGAAAATGTGTGTGTGTGTGTGTGTGTGTGTGTGTGTGTGTGTGTGTGTGTGTGTGTGTGTGTGTGTGTGTGTATTTGCTTGATGGTGGTGGTGTAGTCTTGCTGTGTTGGGTCTTGTGTGTATTTTGAGTGGTCAGCTAGTGTGGGTGGGTGAGTAGGTGGGTGGATGGATGGAATGGCAGTATAACTGTCTATATACCTAGGCTGCTTCCCCCAAAGAAAGGGAGGTACCCGAGACAGGACGACGCAGTCCCAATTTACTCAACCAAACTCACACACTTATTCGTATCTTAGCCCCTAAGTGAGAAGGGACAGATCCCCACCGCACCACACCGCACGAAGGTCAACTGCCCAGTATAGTCAGTGACATCTGCAGCCGGGTCCGACAGCCGAGCTGGTTTACCCCTGCCACATCATAATGGACCCATTCCCTTACTCGCACCTGACCTGATCAGCTGATCAGAAGAAATGTGGGAGAATATCCACTCAGGGCTGCATCACCATTTATTCATCCACAATTTCTCTCTAGTCATTCCTATCACACCCAACCACTCTTCCTTGTTCAAGAGACATCCCGCTCGCTTCTAACGCTCTCTTCACACTGTCCATCTATCTTATTCGTGGTCTTCCTCTCAGCCTTACACTTCTCACATTCGATCTAGTTATCTTTTTCACCAATCACTCTTCATCCATTCTCTCCATATACCCAAACCATCGCAACATTCTGCTCAACTCTATCAGCCAGTTCCTGCATAACTCCAGTTCTCCTTCACACTTCACAATTTCTCATTCGATTCATACGCGTCACTCCACACATACTCCTCAGACACCTCATCTCCATTACATTCAAACTTTTCCTCTCTGCTACACCCATATACCATGTTTCAGCCCCATATATCTCAGTCAGTACCACTGCACCCTCATACAGCCTTCTCTTTATATCCATTCTAAGCGAACGACATCTAAGCACTTTTTTCATTCCTCCCAGCACCTTCCCTACTTCATTCATTTTAAACTTCACTGCTGTCTCTGCTCTTCCATCTACAGCAACATATGACCCTAAATACTTAAAACACTCTACCTCCTCAAGCAACTCACCATTCAAAACTATATTCATCCTCCTACCATCTACTAACCTCGTACACTTCATCACTGTACTCTTATTCTCATTTACTCTAATTTCCTCCTTTCACTCACTCTTCCAAACTTCTCTACCAACTGTCTCAGTCTCTCCTCTGAATCAAACACCAGTGTAGCATCATCTGCAGACAGCAGCTGATTTAGATTCCACTCTCTACCATCAGCGTTCACCAGTCTCAAACCTCCACCTAACACTAGCATTCACCTCCCTGACAACACCATCCATATAAATATTAAACAACCAAGGCGACATCACACATCCCTGCCGCAGCCCCATTCTCACGGGAAACCAATAACTCACAGTATATCACACTCTTACACACTCTGTACTATTTACTTAAAAACTTTTCACCCCTTTTAACAACCTTCCATCAAATCCATACAATCTCAAAACAGTCCACAAAGCCTCCCTATCTGTTCTATCATACGCGCCTCTACTGTAAATCCATGAACTCCCAGGACACATTATTACCTATTGCTAAATACTTTTCACACACCTGTCATATAGCAAACACCTGATCCACGCTTCTCCTCCCTCTCCTAAAGTCACACTGCTCATAACCAATCACTCCCTCTGTACTCTAACCTCTTAATTAATGCTCTACCATACACCTTACCTACAACACTCAACAGACTTATACTCCTAAAGCTAGTAAATTCATACACATCTCCCTTATCTTTATACAACGGAACCCACAAGCACTTGCCCAGTCAATTGGCACTATACCGCTCACAAAACATACATTCAGCAATCTTACTAACCAATCAACAATAGTAGCTCCACCACCTTTCAGGCATTCCACAGCACACCCATCCATACCTGCTGCTTTCCCTGCTTTTATCTCCTTTACTGCCTCCTGCACATCCTCCATCGTGATCAAAGAATCATTCAACTCTCCCAACACATTAATGCCTTGCACCCTTCTATCTGCCACAATCTCAGCCTCCCTTTCCTTCTCTACATTTATCAATATTTCAGAATACACAGGCCAGCTCTTCCTTACTGCATCCACCTCAGTTTATATCCTTCCATCATCTGCTTTTACTAGCTCTTCCTTCCCAGATTCTCCCTTTCGCATTATTTTCACCTCCTTCCAAAACATTTTCTTATTCTGTTGAACATTCTCAGTCAACCGCCTGCCCCACCTCTCATCTGCAGCCACTTTAGCATCACACAGCCCTTCTCGCCCTATTCCTCTTTTCCTTATACCTGTCATATGACACCTCATCCTTCCTTTGCAGCCACACTTCATATGCACGTCTCTTCTCAGCCACAGCCATACTTACTTCCTCGCGCCACCATTCATCCCTTTCTTATACCACCACCCACTCGTTTCACACCACACACCTCTTCCGCATGCCCCACCACAGCTTTCTTAAACAACTGCCCTTCCTCCTCCATACTGCCATTTTTCTGATCTTTCACTGCGTTCCACTCATCTTTCAGCCTGGTACCCTATCATTTTCTCTCTTTTATCCAACTCGCTTTCAATACCTCCCTGTCATACCTAACTCTCCCACCTCTTACCCATCTCTTACCTACTCTCAACTTTCCCTCTACCAGGTAGTGGTCAGACATACAATACCTCCACTCTCCCCTCTAAAAATTCTCACATCCAACAATCTTCCTATTACATTCCTGGACACAACCATTTAGTCCATCAATGCTCTGTCAACAACCCTTCCACCCTCCTGTCTCACCCATGTATACTTATAAATATCTTTATTCTGAAACTAGGTATTTTCAATCACCATCTCTCGCTCAACACACATCCCTATCATTCTTCCCCATTTTCATTTCTTCCAGGCACACCATGCATACCAACTACATCTTCAACTGCTACATTTCCCACTCTAGCATTCAGACCTCCCATCATTACCATATTCATATTCGCTCCAAAACTCTGCAGACACTCATCAACATCATTCCAGAAAGATTCCTTCTCTTCTCCATCCCTTTCTCTATCAGGCCCATATGCACTCACAAATACCCACAACTCACATCCAAATTTCGCTTTCACTCACATCAGTCTCGATGACAGCTTCCATTCCGTCACACACTGCTGCACTTCCGGGCTCCCTAACAAGGCCACACCTTCTCTCGCCCTTCCTCTATCAGCATCTGACATCATTCCATTCACACTTCCAAACTTAGACTCACCTTTCCCTTTCATCTTTGTTTCACTCACAAACATTCTTCCTGTCTCATCCCTTTTAGTCTCAATCGTACTACATCCACGCACATTCATAGACCCAATCTTCAGGGTCCGGGGATAACTCAGTCCCCCTTCCCTTTCTAGTCCCTGTCTCATTGTTGGAACTAAAAAACAGAAGAGAGGGGTCTCTAGTCTCCTCACCCCTCCCCTTTTAGTCGCCTTTTACAATACGCAGGGAATTCTGTGGCAGAATTCTTCCTAACATAACCTGGCAGCAGAGTCGCAGTACCACCCCATACTGCGGCCAGAGCGTGTCCCCCCTCCCTCCGCCATAGGGGGGAGGGGCAGTAGTAAGATTACGATACATCTTCCAAAACGGGTTAACAGAGAAGTATTTTTTATTTAACCTCTTCAACACTTTAACGTAAGCTATGGCTATTTTTTGTAATCTTCAGGCACTTTTCTTCAGCCCCTAGGAGATCTTTAGCAGTGGGCTGACTGAGGCTGTACCTAATCTCCTCAGTTTAATAAATCTGCCACACAGTAACGTAAATCGTGTGACAAGAATATTCTTAGACAAGATGACAGCGGGCTGATGTGGATAACAATGATGATTTTTGATAATGACAGGATTTACCAAGCATTATACTGTAATTTGTCTCAAAGTCATAAACTGGATGCAGCTGTCTTTAATCTAGATGTGTGTACATGTTAAAGCACTGATGATGATGACAGTACTTTCAATGCATTCTATGTCCTCTGGAAGTCCTTGATTGGTGCTAAAATTAAAAAAATTGAATAATTAATTAGTGACTGTGGATATATTTTTTGTTGTTGTCTCAAGATACTTTTTGTGCAATAAACGTCTTTCATTAAACGTTTTGTATAAATGGATAAGTAGTGGAATGATAACAATAATGGTAACTGTGGTGCCTTTTCAATCGTCTGTGAATTATTCAACATCCTTAATACTCCTTAGCGATGTTCGTACATTGTTGTTATTGCTTATGATGTTGGTTATTTGAGGAATTTTGCGTGTGCGGAAAAGTTTGATTTATGTAGTTTGGTCTTAGTCATTAAGTTAGCTAAATGATCATCTGTATCCGAGTCAAGTATAGCTTAAGTCTAATTTCTAAATGCGATAAAAGGTAATACTGTAGTAATGTTGTTATTATTGTGATGTTCAAGTATCAAATAATCCTTAAATATCTGCATCTATCAGTCACATGAGGTACACTGCAGGTCTGGTTCTTCTCCTCTGATAGAGAATAATAGAATTAGCTCTTCCCCACGATGGCGAATAGCGAATCTAAATGGAGTGTCTGTCATGAAAGCAGTAAATATACAAGTTGATGTGTTGCCGTGGCTTTGGGTTTATGTTTTTGGTTCTGTACACGACATCGATATGAAGAGACAAGGTACAAACATGTGCCCGCATATGAAGTTACATACTACCATCACCCTCTTCAAATATCCGCCACGGTTCAGATTTTGAATGTTGCAGGATTTTCAGCCAATTAGCTGTATCTCAGTTTCTGAGATATTTCAATTTCAAATATGCAATTTTTGCATCAAAAATTAATATATCACCTTCAAAAATAGGTCAAGGTCGTTCATATTCGGCACAAGTACTTGCGTTACCCTAGGGAAGCCTATCTTCCTGTATAATATCAAGATCTACCAAAAAAAAAAAAAAACATAGAAAACTAATACTTACAAAAATGAGCTTCGCTATATATATGGCGAAGTTTAATAATACCTACCCGCATCTTAATTTGTTTACTTATCTCACAGTTAATTACTTTACTGTTCGTCTGCTTCATTGCCTTTCCATTAATCACTGTCTATCTATCTACTTTTCATGTGTCCGAGTATAGGCGTAGACTTGGCATCCATTCCTCGAGGTCCAGCAGTCATCAACGTACCACTCAAATATTATGGATTTCAAATTCCTGCCCTAGCTCGGGAGAAAATCCTCTTCCTTTCAGGATACCATACCACATCACTTTATATGAATATCTGCCTAAGTATATATTTATCCATTCATCTGCCTCTCTGTTCATCTGGCAGTACTCATACAGGTTCCACAGTTCATGCATGGTAGTCACGACGGAAGTCTCTCCAACCTTACCTAAACCACTCATCACCATTCCCCTCCTCCACTCAGGTCACCTGCTCTCATGCACTCCTCCACTTTACCTTCCCACCCCCTTCTCAGTTTTTCTCTTCTCATTCTCCCACCATCTTTACTTTATCATGCCCTCTTTGTCAATATGTCTCTTTACTTAAGACATTATTACTCCTGCTTGTTTAGTGCACAGTATGTGTGCCCTTGATTCCGTCAGTACTAAGATCTTTTTTCTTGTCATAATTTTGATACAAAAAAAAAAAAAAAAAAATCAGCATATGAAATACCCCTATACCTAAGTGGTTAATGAAGGACGGATTTATCCCCTTCAGTCAGAAAATTCTCTGACGCTCTGTGAACTGCCAAAGTAGTAGTAAGGACAAAAATGAAGGGTTAGGTATTACTTTGATTAGTAAATCGTACATTAAAAAGTTTTATTTTTCTTATATCTTTGATAAATTTTATGGAACTACTGCTATTAACCCATCACACAAGCTATATATGGTGGAAGTTATCTCTCGTCATCGTCTTCATGACCAGCTGGAGGAATAAGTCCTGATGTATTTCAAAACGTTCCAGTTTAGTAGATTTCTCCTGAGAGACTACTGAGAGAGTTGAGGATATAAATATACAAGTACAAAAACGCTGGTCAGATGCAGGACGATTAGGACTGTGATACTGGGCATCGCCAAACCCTATGAGAGTGAAGTACCTCGCGTTCGGAAAACATTAATAAAGGACAGACAGAGAGAACTAGAGTAAGAGATGCTCCTGCGTCAAGAAATTAGTAACAATCATTCCCATATTACTCATTCTGAGACGTAGAGTCCTGAGGCTAGGCTAACACATTTAGCTCCCTCAGCCTGCAAACATTTATATTTTATTTTTGCTACCGAAGGACCTTTTTATTCAGCTGAAGAGAGTTTCTTTTCGGAGTAGATGAAGTCAACCCAACACCTCCTGCTCGAAACGTCTCTCTATATCTGAATATAATTGTCTGGAGACGGAAAAACTAAAGTGAAAATAATGTTCTGGGACTGAAGAACTCAAGAATAAACAAGCGATCTGGTCCCCTTGATGTAATTGCTCGATCGAATAAATAACTCGAGTCACGTCATGGAGATTGAACCTATGCGCATGGCAAGGTCTTTCCTGAGACTGTGGCGTTACTGAAATGTAGGCCTGTATCCACGTATCATTCTTTTATTAAAACCCATCCTCCATCCTCCACATTACACATATAAAAATAACGTGCAGTCTTCAAGGATTATTCCTAATACTGACTTCTGAGAGAGAGAGAGAGAGAGAGAGAGAGAGAGAGAGAGAGAGAGAGAGAGAGAGAGAGAGTTTGTTGAAACAGAGTTCCATATTTAGGCACACACATAGCAGGCTCTCCTTTCTGGTAGATCAGTCCAAACATTCTAATTACTATTTTTCGAGGGTCCATGACAAATTATGGTTAATCTTTCAAATACCCACTCCCCTATCATTCCTGTCAACACTGAGTCAGAGATATTTACCAAGTGGAATCCCACTTCCCCCCACGCACAGTCCTGGATACCTCTTTAAAAATATGTTGAAAAAATAACGAGGGAAAGTTGACTACTGTACTCATAAAGAGGTACACAACTGTAATGAGCAAATGATGAATCTTGACAATATGGCTAATTGAAAAGACCTATGTCTATTTAGCGTAAGGACATGTCAGTTATGAGACCCTACAAATTGAGATCGTACATTCTTCTACTAACGTGAGAAAATGACACGTGGGTATATGACGATGATAGGTAGTAAGAGTAAAAAAGACCCAGACCGAGCCTGTGGTGAAATGATAAGCTAGATGAGAACATGAGAGCGTGTTTGTCGGGGAAGGAAGGGTCGACAGGATGCACCGATAGTTTCTGCAGGGATTCGAAAATCATTAAAGCTGGTAAAGAGATCAATTTCTTCCCAATTTTCTCTTATGGCATGGAGTAATATATGATAACTAAGTAATTCGTCATCGTCATCATCATCGTCATCATCATTGTCCTGATCTTTTTTTTTTTTTTCACCTAAGAATAAGACGAGAGACGAAATAGGTAGCTACAACAGCAAAATAAGTAGGGAGAGAGAGAGATTCCCTCCAGTTTTATTCTCTGACTGCCTGCAGTATTAACTGCAAATAAAGATGACTAGTTTATTGAGATAATTGCGACCCTGTGGCTTAATAAACAGTTCTGATAAACTGCAGGACTTTCTCTGAGGTTTGGACTCCTCGGCCATATCTTGCTGTTACTTTACCAAACCGACGTAACTCAGGACATTTCTGTTGTTAATCTCAGCATGCCTATCTGTGTATGTGTGTGTGTGTGTGTGTGTGTGTGTGTGTGTGTGTGTGTGTGTGAGAGAGAGAGAGAGAGAGAGAGAGAGACGTTGGGGTGAAAAGAGAAAGAGGGAAGGAAGTGACTAATTGTTATACTCAGGATCCTATGACTCACTTTCAACAGAATAAGGTCGTCTGACATTACCTGGATTTAAATACAAAGGTTATCCCTATCATGACAATGTGAACGGTGACAGTATAAACACTCTCAGGATCTTTTGGCTCACTCCCAGGTGAATATAGCAGTCCAGCATCAACTGGAAGTGAGTATAAGAGTTATTCTTATCATGAAAGGGTTAACGTATTTTTTTATGGAGTGATGTATATATATATATATATATATATATATATATATATATATATATATATATATATATATATATATATATATATGTGTCCCTGTGAGAGACCGCATGAAAAAGAAATTGTTTAATTTATAACGTGCCGTATACAATGTTTTCATATGATTTTACAATGCCGTATTACATCTCTGTCTACGTCAGACAGTATGTGTAATTATCTATTTCAGTGTGCTTTTGTCTGGATCTCCACGCACACACAAAAAAGGAGCAAAAACAAAGGGGAAAAAAATCAGTGTCAGTAAATCTGAATGTCTGATGGAAAGGATATAATAACAGGGGAGCCAGGAACACTAAAATTACACGAGGTAAGGTCATCAGTGTTTCGGTGTGTGGCCTACATATTGTTCCCTGGCTGACGTCAATACATTCATGACCTTGGCAAAGAGATATGTAAATGTGACTGTTTATGTAGGAAAGAAGAAGAAGGAGGAGGAGAAGAAGATGTAGATAAAGAATCGATAATGAAAAATTCTTCGAATATTTCCTGTCAGCTACATGAGGGATATCAAAGCAGTCAGTATTTCCGAGGTCCGAGTCGTCTTCTAGCAGAATATAACCCGCACGCGGGTTATATTCTGCCAGATTCACAAATTTACTACTAGGTGAAGAAAAAAGTATGGGTTACGTTATCTCTTTCTTTATGTTATATATATATATATATATATATATATATATATATATATATATATAGATAGATAGATAGATAGGTAGATAGATAGATAGATAGATAGATAGATAGATAGATACAGATATAGATATAGATAGATAGATAGTTAGATAGATAGAT